>NC_047142.1:4342628-4642628 GCF_009829125.3 Periophthalmus magnuspinnatus | reverse complement strand
ACACATGTGTAATAAAGGAGCTCATTGGTCACATATGATCTACACATTTATTTCAGTGTTTGGTGCTTTGTCCATTGACTCTACAGTGTTTTTCAGCCCCCTGTGATATTTTTTCCTTTATTTTTTTAGGGACTCAGTTGGCTAATCCACCCGTCAATCACAAACATTTGAAATTGAGGAGATTCACCTGTGACCAGACTCACATCTTTGTAAAGTATTGCAAAAGTGTGTATTCTGGATCCCCTCAATATAAAAAGCCAGTTTAATTTATGTGCAAAACCATCATGACTTCACACTTTTTTTTATTTATTCTCACTTGTAATATTGCCACTTCTATGTGATTATGCATTTGTTTGGGTTTAAAACTTACATTTTGTCCGGTAAAAACTGCTGTTAGTCCTGCCTGTCTCATGGACTTAACAGCTTTCATGTGGGATGTTGGCGTAAGATCTCTCTCCGGAGGTCTCAAATAGTTGAACGATGATACCACTGTGTAAATGTGTTCAGGAGATGACAGATGATTACAGCATGTTTCTATGTTTGTACGTGCTTCAAATGAGCACAGACTCACCTGATGAGGCCACCTGCACATGCTGAAGGGATCCTGGGTGTTTTTTGGAGCCGGCAGCAGGATTCCCGTAGGATGAAGTCACAGGAAGCCGAGGCAGGGGGGGCACCTCCTTCACCGGCTGCTAGGGACACCAAACACAACATAGGTGAGGAATATTTAGCACGAAACTGAAACGATTCTTTAGTTATTTGGTCACCTTGATGTTCTCCATGTGGATTTTTGAATTAGTCTTTTATCTGAAACAAACAAAAACACAATATTTGCACTAAAACACATCCCGCAGTGGAGAAATCTGACACAGCATCACATGTCCTATGAGTGTTAACAGCACTTTAGTCACAGACCTCCCTGTCAGTAACATACATAATGCTCCTGTAGTGACGGAGAAGAATACACAAAATGGTGAAACAGGAAGCCAATGTAATGAATGTAGCGTAGCCCACACAGAGAGCTGGAGAAAGCATGTTTGAGTTTGGAGACATCGGATATGCTGCGTCGGGTAACCTCAAATGATTCAGAGCATTTTGAACAACCTGGCATTTAGGAATCTGAGTCCTCACTGACAGTAACAAAAGGGATGATTTCACTGTGCACTAAACAGGATTAAACTCATATGAGACATTTTTATTATATATTTTTGGCATTTGTGTATTTTTGATTCTGTGTCCACTCAAAGTTTCACATTATTTCATAGATTCACTAAATAATCCCTCAATTATTCACGTTTGTATAAGAGTTTTTAAGTCTAACACATAAAAATAATGAATATACTGCTGTGTTATTGTAAAAAACATTGATATTTTGGTGTGCGTTAGGTCAGTCGACTCGTGATACCTGTTAAATCTCCTGCTACAACACAAATCTAGTACTCTCCATCCATTCAAAGTAATTTAAAGCATACTCACATTGCTAGATTATCTGTTCAGCTCTTCCAGTTGGACAAAAGCGTGTAAAACAAAAAACATAACTTGAACATCTCGCTGTGTCTCTTTTGGCAGGTGGAAGCCGAAGAACCCCCTGTATCCTGGAGCAGCGGCGCGCGGCTCCAAACCTCAGATGGGGGTCCTTTCTTTGTGTGCATTATTGAAAAGGTGGGATTGGGTGACCTACATGTGGAAGTATGGCTATGTGAATGTATGTGAGTGATAATATACTGTGCACTGGAGGGAAAGTGTGTGCAGTGAGTGGACAGTTCATGTTCTGCTGTCACGGACTGCAGAAAGAAGTTGGAAAAAAATGACAAATATTGACGGGTTGTGAAAAGCTGTAAGGTTCAGACTGCGATCGTGCTGCCAGTGGAGGAATGTAACAAACTAGTAAAGTACAGTACTTAAATGCACATTTTAGGTATCTGTACTTTTATTTCACTTCATTTGAGAGCAGTATCTGTATTTTCTACTCCGCTACATTTTTTAACTGGACTAAAAAGTAAGTTTGTATTTTTTAAGATTGGTTAAAACCTGCTGAAAAGGCTGAGACGCTTAATTTTAACACGTTTGTAGTTTGAGCAAATAAAATATGCAAATAAAAACAGCTAGAAAACACTATTGATTCAGTTGTTTCTGTTGAACAAAATTCAGCACAAATCTTCATCAAAATCACATTTGAAGACCTCAAAATCTGCACGAAATACTTTTACTTTTTACTCTTTAAGTACATTTTTAAATAGGTACTTCAATACTTTAACTTAAGTAGATATTTTTTATTTTTTTTATGTGATACTTTTACTTATGTTTTTTATATGCTCCAGTGTCCATACTTTTACTTAAGTCACAAAATTTTGTTCTTTTTCCATCACTGCATGCGGCATCTCCAAAACTGTGAATGGCACATGACTGGACCAACACCGTCTCATTCCAAGGAAAAAAAAACAAAACAACTAAAAATAAATAAACTAAATAACAAAATAAATAAATAACTAAATAAATAACTAACTAACTAACTAACTAACTAAATAAATAAATAAATAAATAAATAAATAAATAATGATAATGATAATAATAATAATAATAATAATAATAATAATAATAATAATAATAATAATAATAATAATAATAATAATAATAATGCATTTGATTTATTTAGCTTTGTTTTGGACCCTAAAAGACGCTTTACGGTGTATTATTCATTCACTCCAAACCCAGAGGTGGTAAACAACTATAGTAGCCAAAGCTGCCCTGATAGAGTCTGGTATGAGGCTGCCAGTCTGCGCCATCAGCCCCTCCTCCACCACCACCACCTCCTGGTTCTTTCTTTATTTATACAGGGGAACCCACTGAGATCACTTGGGACTACTTTTTCATGGGTGCCCTACTTAAAATACAATTCAAGCAGAAAACAAACAAAACAAACAGTATACAAGTCCATATGAAACATTAAAGACAGGTGCAGGTGCTGACATTTACAAAAATTGGCGGAGTTTCCTTTGCGTCAGATGGTGCAGCTGTCGGAGTGCCATTAGAATACATAAAAAAAAAACCCTCTGCGTCAGAAATAGACAGAAACGGGTTGCTTTGGTGTCCGAAGTTCACACCTCTTCACGTTTTCCGGCTGTTGACTGGACACAGCTGCCCTCTCCCTCTGCCTTTCTCCTGTTTCTGGTGGAGTTGGACTAATCCGACCGGCCCTGCTTCATCTGAGTACGTGGAGAGTGCACAATCAATAATAGAGGGCTGTACAAATGCCGCAGAACAGCCTCCCATATGAGCTCCAGTACAATCTGTTACAGCACACACAGATGATCACCGTGTGTGTGTGAGGGTCATCTGTGTGTTCTGTTACAGTCCTGATGGAGACGAGGCAGGAGTTTAAAGTGTGAATTACTTCAGAGTGCACATGTGTGTTTAACAGCATTTAGTAACATTTTGTAGAGGGAATTACGTAACATAAATCGTGTTAACAGTTTTTGCTACTGTAAATGTGTCATTTGATAAAGGTTTTTCATTTTTATATGGCCACCTTCAAGACTCAAACACTCGCTTTATATCAAGAGCTGGAATCGCACCGCCAACCTATAGGTGAATGGATTTAACTCTATCAATGATTTTTTTTTTTTCCACATCGAGAGCAGTATTCGAACCGCAAACCTTGTCGCCAATCTATGTCGCCCCGGAGTATAAGTCGCACCGAAGAATAAGTTACCCCGGAGTTTAAGTCTCTCTGGAGTATAAGTCGCACCGGAGTATGTCGCCCTGGAGTATAAGTCGCACCGAAGTATAAGTCCCACCTGAGTATAAGTCCAAGTCCCACCTGAGTATAAGTTTCACCGGAGTATAAGTTTCCCCGGAGTATAAGTCGCAACGAAGTATAAGTCACACCAGCCAAAAAATGCATAATAATGAACAATAAAACCTTATATTTCACATACAAGTCGCATCCCTGGCCAAACTATAAAAAAAAGTGCAACTTATCATCTGAAAAATACAGTATGTCCTATATTTTCAATGGTGAACGTCATTATGGGACCAAGCCCTTCAACAGAAATGTACTCCCCTGGTGAAAGTAATAATGTTTTGTTTGTTTAGTTATAATTATATTATAATAAATAATAATAATAAATTAAAATATAAAACCCTTATAAAAAGAAAACAAAGCAGAATCACGATACACGAGACCTAGCTGAGGTTTAAACACATACTCTTTTATTTGCAGTTTCGTTAACAACTTTTTGTTATGTGTCCACAGACATGAGAAAGAACACTCCAAAGAGAAAGGTGAGATGTCTTTACCGGCTGGACCTCATCTTTTCTTGTACAGTTCCCACTTTCACCACACTGTGCTAGAATCTGCAAGGCTCCACCCAGGTCCACACTATCCAGGCTGACAGTCAACAAAGCAGTGGGTCATTTACATCAGGGTAAACACAGACCTGATATCGTCTGTGAGAACAAACCAACACAGAAATCTCTATTTATGTACAAGACAGAGCCGAGAGGGAGGTTTTCAGTCAGTCGTCATTACAAGGGTCAGGGATAATACTTACAAGTAGCACTTCAGGGTAAGGAGCTGTTGTCATTAGCAAGCGATAAGGCAGGAAAAGGGACTTAAAAACAGTACAGTTCAAGAGAAGTGGACCCACATGCTACGATCCAAAGCGATAACAGTTAGAAAGCAGCCAAAAAAGTAATGAAACCCTTTAGCTATTAACTGGCCAGTGCCCTATAACTGTCCCATTACGTGCTTTACATGGAAAACTAAGTCATGTAGCAAAGCATCAGCTAGAAACATTGCACATTGGTACAGAGCTTTGATTGAGTTAGCAAAAAAATCTTCGCTTTTCAGTTCACAAAGTCTCACTGTCTTTTCTTACATTCTCAGAAATAAAAATCCTACTAAATAATAAACACACAAAAAAAGTATTTATACATTAACCTGGCATTATTACCGGTATTTCGAAACAATATTTATCAAAAACGTTTTATCCAACACACTGGTCATCAAATTCTAAGCATTTTGTCATACGACTCACTGTGTCAATTTTTAATGGAAATAATTTGAGAAATAATTTTGCTTTTTGGGCTATATCGTCCTGCAGGTTGGCTGGCCTGAGAAACACAGCCCAAAATTCATAAATGTTTAGGACAAAGAAGGAAAAATAAAATGGCTGGCTGACCATGTTTTATCCTCACGTCGATAGAAAGTTGCATTATTATTATCATCTTTTCTTTATTTTTGAATTGTAGCGATATAACAAGCAAAACTGAACAGCTTCAATTCTAAATGTTTGAGGGGAGTCGTTACTAGTAAGACATGGGTGCAGTATTTCACATATACCGACGCACTACATAACATGAACTAGACTTTTACTAATCTTCAATATAAACAGCCTATTTCATACGCAAATCCTTTTCTCTGTTGATTTCAAACAGTGATATATTTAGGACCAGCTAAACGATAATGATAAAAGGGAGGCACTATCTGGTGCATGGACAACACAAATGGCCAAAGCAGTTACACCATAACGACATAAGGTCCAACGACTTCTCATTTAGCTACTCAGAACTGAAGAAGCGGCTTGGATGAGCAGCGAAACGTCTTCACTCTTACAATGATTTGCCCAGTTGACAGATTTAAACTTCGTCTTTTGCTACTCATGAATAACCTCCACTGACATGTTCTAAAGTAAACAAGTGCTTCATCTTTTTTTTCTCCACATTCTGGCTCATCGTAAACAACCACCTTTCATAACAGACCTCGTATCAACTGGTA
Source organism: Periophthalmus magnuspinnatus (assembly GCF_009829125.3). NCBI lineage: Eukaryota > Metazoa > Chordata > Actinopteri > Gobiiformes > Gobiidae > Periophthalmus > Periophthalmus magnuspinnatus. The sequence goes on along the minus strand of NC_047142.1, from coordinate 4,636,849 downwards.
TAGCGTCAAGGGTCTGCCAACATAACCCGACATTAAAAGAATCCTTTGGTAAAACAATAAAATAAATAATAAAACTGATATGTTAAAGTGCCATGCAACAAAACCTCTGTGTACAGCTATAATAAATATTTTCATTCAAATATACACACAAGATTGCGTTAAAAAAAATCTTAACATTAAAGACAAGGCAAAAACAACAGTGCAGTATTTCTGAGCACATTACAACAATAATTACCCCTTCAAAATGCTTATGCTACTTTATGTTAAATGACCAGTAGAGCACCAAGCCATTACAAACTGAGGTAACAGTATGTGAAAGATACAGGATTATGCAATGCTGTTATTGTATTTTACACTCCCAGAACCATCCCGCTTGTTGGCTACAAAGCAGATCGCTCTATGCCTACTTCCTATTTTCTGTTGGCATTATATTATAAAGAATACATGTATCAGTGATATTTACTGGGACTATTAGGTCAGGTTGATCACGTAGTGTGCACCACTATCTCTATACACATATGATTAGACTACATACACTTTGGGTGGTTAGTTCGCCTTATGTATCTACAAGTAAGACCATGCAGGGGTACTGAGGACAACTGCAAAACAGGAACGTTTTTTGGGGTTAGGTCATGAGTAGGTTAGTATTCTTTTTCATGTATAAGGTTGTATTACAGAGAAAGGTTCCAGAATGAAGGTTTTAAAATTTCCACGAGAACTTTAAATCCTCTGAGGAGATGCCACAGGGGGAGCGGACTGCACAGACTTTCTTCTTGACAGCTTTGACCTAAAAACAATATTAAACTGTTAAAACATGTGTCTATAACATTACTCAGTGTATTCTACTCAGATTTGAAAAAACAAACAAACTTTATCTATGTTATAATGTTGTTTCATCTTCAAAAACAGACCTGGAGTTGTGTTTTGTTTCATTCGCACATGTTTAACACAAAAACCCTGCATATTTAGGCTGGGTTTGTCTCTCAAAATGTAAAACTTGACAACTGTTAACTTGAAAACTACCTCTTCATGACATCACAAGGTGGAACAGAACATTTTTGAGCTTTGGAGATGTAGACAAGACTAATAATAAAGGGTTAATAATCAAATGTGTGAAACAAAACACAACTCCACACATGTTTTGCGGGAGGTAACAGCATTGTAACATGTCTTAAAGTTCACAAGAGAAGACTCCATTTTGCGTAATATAGGATCTTTATGGCTGATCCAAACTCTTACCTGATGGTTCCAGCTAACAGAGGGTTAAACGCATATAGCCAGTCGTGCATCTCTTTGTCATTGGTGGCCTGGAGTAATATCCCACGATGCTCAGTGCACACAGCGAATGTGTTAGGAGTCTGCCAATATGAGACAATCTGAGGTTAACTGTGACTCAGGTCTTTGTGCAGGATTTTATTATTCAAAGTGGAGCGTGGTCATACCCGCAGTAAGGTTTGTTTGTCTTCACTGTATTCGACTTTGGCAGACGACAGGTTTATGACAGCTCTCTCCACACTGTCCCTCTCACTGCGATACAAGTAGACGTAGGGTCGACGTACCACCACATATCGCTTCACCCAGCCACTAGTGTGGGGCTCCAGGAAGTGTAGGTATCCTTTCTTTGAGACAATTGGGCTAAAGACATCATTTGACAGTCAATAAGTGCCATTATTTTGAAGGGTTGTATTGATTCAAATATGAGAACTATTTTTTTACCTGACACGGATTTCTTGAATGTCGGGAACAAAGGTGTAGCCTCGAAGGACTTTCTTTCGGTCGACTGGACTGTAGGGGTCCAGGTCTGGAGTGGAAGCCCCTGAGCTGGGCTCAGTGAGTCTACACATAATGCATGAGAAGTGCAGATTAAACAGAAGGTTTTAAAATGAACCCATCCAGTGATAAAGACGGTGCACTCTGCTATTACAGTCAGTAGGTCATATTGAGCCAGCATTTAACCAAATAATCTTTGGTGGAAATTCAGTTTTACTCTATAAACAATACTTCTTTTTTAAAATATTCATTTCCAAAGCATAAAGGTAAAAATCAGTGTTGGAACATAATAAAGTAAAAGTATTTTACTGTAAGTTCAAATTTGGTCTCAAATTCTACAGGAACAGCAGGTATCTGTTTTTTCAACTCCACTACATTTTTGAACTGGACTGTAGAGTAAAAGTATAGTTTCTTACTTACTACCTTACTTTGAGAGCTGCTGAAAAGTCTGATATTTTTTTTTACCACGTTTGTAGTTTGAGCAAACAAAAATATACAAATAAAAACAGCTAGAAAAAAACTATTGATTCATTTGTTTCAGTTGAACATAATTCAGCACAAATCTTTACCAAAATCACTAAATCACTATTACATAATCTATAATACTTTTACTTTTTACTCCTTAAGTACATTTTTCAAGGGGTACTTTAATACTTCTACTTAATTAAAAGTAAAATTATCACATGAAAAAATCTACTTGAGTATTTTTTTGTTTCAATATCTGTACTTTTACTTAAGTAACAAAATTGAATATTTCTTCCACCACTGGACAAAATTTTCAACTTGTAGAAATACACTGAGGATGGTTTTGGTATTAATCTAAATCAATTTGATTTACCATTAAACTGTTCTAGGTAAAAGTTGAAAATCGTACTGAATTGTATGAACAGCTAAAACTGGTGCAATACCTGATGTCAAAGTTTCCCTCAATCAACGAAGGACAAGTGGAGGATGGGGTTAAGGTGCTAAGTCCAGAGGAAGACGACTCTCTCATCAACGAGGCAGACAGATCCGAGAGCTAAAACACACACACACGTTCACATGCGCAAAGCAGCACACAAACAAGTCCAAACACAACATGGACAGACACAGAGGAGAACAGAGCAGCAAACAGTTGAGCACACACACATGCATTCAAAAGAACAGTTCCATTAGACACATGAATCTTAAGCATTGTGTGTTACAGTTTGAGAACACACATAACATTGTTCTATCTAGGAGCCCCATGCTGGTCAGTGTGTTAAAGGACATGCAGGGAGCGTCAGTTTAAAGGGTGGGAAGATCAAGGGGAAACAGAGAAAACTGTGTTAAGTGTGCCACAAACCAAAAGCTGGAATTAATAATGGCATCACTTTAGACAGCATAAGGAAAGAAAAGAATATACAATAATATGGAATGGCAATAAGACTCCAAATGGATGGCAGGGGACAGTACAGTTGTTTGTTTGTATTTAGTCATGAGCGGGAGGTATTAATCACAGGAGATGTGGGAAATGTGGACAGAGGGGCTTTGTAGTAGCAGGACAAGCGGGTGGTTAGGGGGCTAGGCTGGGGCTCACCTTGCTCTCACTGGCACTGCTGCTCACCTGGCTGTACTCTCTGTTGAAGGTGTGCATCAGCAGGCGCAGACACTGCAAAAAGCACATAGGAGGGAGAAGATTTTCAGTGTAGAAAACGTGAAAATATCTGAAAACCAAGTATTGCTGAGAATGCACAGTCACCTTAGCAGCCAGCTCGCGCTGCCTCTGATTGGGACTGTCTGGGGCAGGACTGCAAACTGGACTTTGGCTGAGGACAGGGCTCTTCGCTAAGTCACTTATGTCACTGCTCTTGTATAGAGCGTCCTGTCCTGCGAGCAAAGTGGCCTCAAGCTTCTCTCTGAGCAGCAGGTAATGCCTAGTCTTCTCCACCTGAGCACAAACACAGGTTTGCTTTAAGAAAACAAATCATCTGCATTGTTTTGAACACTATCTGTTCTCTACAGCTAACCTCCTGCAGCAGGCTGAGTTTCTCTAGCTCCCACTGGTGGTCAAGGATAAGACTGTCACTGCGTGGTCTCCATCCAGCCAGATTCTCTTCTCCTCGGACATAAGCCACAGAGGTGTCCAACACACGCCTGCGACGCCGCTGCATACCTGCAATACACGTCAATATTTAAAATAAGCACTGTGTATTTATGCTGAAATGTTTTACAGAACTGTTTCTCTCACCAGGGCTGCCATTGTCTGCCACGTGGCATAGAGTGATCTCATAGACTCCAGTGACACGATTACTGAAGATGTTCAAATGAGAGTGTTATATGCAGTGAAGTGTGTCAGTTAATAATATTAGTGAACAGGATGATGTAACACTTTACCTCTCTGACGGCCTGAAGCAGCCAGTGCTGAACAAGTTTCTGATTGAGCGAGAGGCTGGCAGTTTTGTGTCTCGTGCGTAAAACACCATGCAGAAGTCTTTGGTGATTACAGTCGGCTGAGTGCAGTTCTCCATCTAGGTTAAAGTTACAGTGTAAATAAACCATAACAAACATTTTTCTGGTTTACACAGTTAATAATATACCTCTAAATAAGCAGACAGTGTGATGTAGATCTTTTCTCCATAAGGAGTGACTCTGTTCAGGAGTAAAGAGTTGTGCATGGAGCTGTCCCACGCTGCTTCAAATCGGTAAAATGTTCTGCCAGAAGAAAATAAAAGCTCAATATTTGCTATTACCGAGCATGACACCACTTGACATTTTAAATGTGAGTATACCTATGATCAACCCCCAAGGAGATGCTGCACATATGGAAAACAGTGTGTTAGCAAAAGGTATTAGTGTGGCAAATAATGCATTTCTATTGTAATGACAGTTAAAACAAAAAAAATATTGAGATGTAAACTTAAACTGAAAAGCAGATTATATAGATAAAAAGGTTTTACTTGTCGTCATGTTTTGGCCAGTAATATCCAGAAGACAGGATGTTGAGGGAGAGGATATTTGGATCTATGATTGTTTCATCGGCCTCTGGAGTGTTTCGAATGCGACCTAAACACAGACAGGCCATAAGGACATAAGCCCAGTGACTCAAGAGGTTAGGCTTAGAGGTTTTTTCAACTCACCAATAACCAACTCTTTGACCTCCTTCCACTCAAAGTCGTTTCCATTTTCATGAGCAATTGTCACTGTAATTCTCCTTTGAATGCCCTGCAGAGTACAACATTAAATATAAATGTAAATGTAAATACATACATAAATACACACACATAAAACACAAAAATATGTTTACCTGATGCAAAAGGAAAGTCCCATGGCAAGGCATGCCTCCCCTGTGATCAACAACAGCTGGAATGTATCTAAGAAAGTTAGAATATTTCATTCACAGTTAGACGGGTATTGAAAACACAGTGTACAGTGTATTCTATTTTAGGTCGACATTAAGATTCTGCTCACTCTCCGTTGGCCTCCAGCTCACAGATCTCAAAGAAAGCCATAAGGTCATATTTGGCATGACAAGGTCCTGCAGTGGAGCGTGTCAAAGTGCTGAGCTTGGTGGCTGGCACTGAAAGAGAAAGTGCATTTGAGAGGATAGTTAAACACTTACACTTTACACAGTAACAAAAATAAATGTATGTTCTATTAACCTGGTTTGGATAGTGGCATGACTCTGGGAAACTGCCTCCTGGAAGGTCTTAAAGGACTGAGTAAACACAAGAAAATGTGAAAATGTATTCAGATTTGATGTCTAAACTGAACATATTGTTACATTTTTATCAACAACATCCAAACCTGATGAGATCTTTGCAGAGGGGAGGGAAAGGCTGCTTCTGATAGTGACCAAAGACCTCAAAGACTATGGGCTGAGTCTTGATGTACTCTACAAAGGATTTTGTCACTTCCACTGTGATCTAATGTGATAAACAATAATTAATATAAATCAAACCAACATTAACATATTCAATGTTAAAATAAATATATATATATATATATATCTTTTTACATTTTGTACATGGTAAAAGCCCAAAGGTGGTCCTCTGCCTGTGTTCTTCAGAGGCTCTGTGGAGAATGCTTCGTCATGACGATGGATGAAACTAAAATAACACAAAAAGATATTGTATTAGTCACACAAATCTTTAAATTGCAATAATCACTTCCTACTCTTAGTGGTGGTAGTTCTGATCAATCACACACCCCTTCGTACTTAACAAGGGAGGTGACGTGTCTTGCCAGAGGACACAACATGCAGATGGCAAGAATCCATTCATCAGCTTATGGGTTTGTAAATCTTAACTACACTACCGTGTTGATAATATTTGACTATAATCATTGACCATTATACAGTTGAAGTGTAGACTATTACAAAAGAGAGACTTACTTAAACTGACAGAAGATGTCGGCGTACTCTGCGGAGATGCTGGATGCCTGTAAGACTGTGACCCTGAAGGTGAATGTGCTGCCGATCTTAAGGTGGGACAGAGCCTTTTCTGGGGACAGGTCCAGAGGGAGGTCCAGGCCTAAGCCCAGGCTCTTTGCAGGACTCCGAGGAGGCTCCACTTCGGCTAAAAATCAAGACGAAACAAAAAGAGGTATAAATTGATATATAATTGAAATTAAATAATAGTAATTTTTATTTGATTTATTCTTGTTCTACCGGCACATGTATTGTTGTTGACTTCATCTGCTGAAATTCCCATCTCTACATTTTGCCCCTCTCCCTCGACAATTCGCAGCTCCTCCTGAGACGAGTGTGAGAGACCACTGGGGCATGACTCTGTCTGGAACTGAGAGGGCAAATCAAAACAAGGTATTTTAAATCCTTCTTGCAACACCGTCATGTTTCTTTTTATGCCGTATGAGATTAATAAAATAAAGTACTGAATGTACCTTTTCAAATTGTTTATCTTCAAATGAAATTTTGGCAGTGCCTGACTGCCTCACACCTGAGCCATAATCAGGTGCCTCCTCATCAGCTGAAAAACAGTCATTAATTGTTTCTTTTATTAAGTCATTTTAGATTAATATTAATTCATATTAAAATGTGCAAATTATAACATAAAGATCCACGGGAGTCATAGATTACAACTATATAGCAGGCACAAGCACAATAGGTGACAGAAAGTGCATAACAACTGATAACTTACCAGATATGGCCTGCACAGCGACTCTGAGGAAACCTTTGACCTCTCCTTTCTCACTGACTATGGCCACTCGGTGAACCAGGGGGACAGGGTACAGCAGGTTACTCAGGTAAACAAATGCCCTAAAGACAAGAATAGGAGTGAATCACACAACCACTCATGCACTACAGAGGTCTGTATTAAATCTAACCAGGCACTGGACACTAACCGGCCAACCAGACGGAACCAGGGGAAGCGATCGTAGAAAGGGTCCCCTCCTGTGAGAGCAGGATCACAGTCCTCCACTGCACTACTGGGCAACTCTGCAGCTCGATCGTACATTTCTCTCATCAGGTCCAGCCTCTGCCTGCATATACCAGGAGAAAAACACAATTACGCAAAAGTAACCATACATGTTAATACATTATGAAAAAATTTTGTTACCTGAGTTTTTCCAAAGTCCAGTAATGTGTGGCTCCGTTCTTCTGGTCCTGTACCTCCACCGCGACAATAGTGCGAGGGAACGGTCGTCTCTCCCTCTCTTGGGCCACATTCGGGGGCAGGAGGTCAGGAGGCAGTGGGGAGTAGAGTGTGTCCGTCAAAAGAACAAACTGGAACTGCACCTGTGGACAAGAATATCGCTCATGAGATGCTGAATTCACTGTTGGCTGCTCACTGGTTGTTCTAATAATTTACATCCCAGCTGGATCACAAAGGTCTCTGGATAAATAAAGACTTTTCAAGAAACCCTCACTAATTCAAATGCAATTAGACTGGCTCCGTTCAGTACTTCCAGAATTCTGCAGCTCGGATTCTGACAAGAACCAGGAAGTACGAGCTCATAAGTCCTGTGTTCAGGTCTCTAGCTTCCTGTGGCTTCCTCTCCATGGCGTAGCACCAAAGTACAACTCCTACATGTTAGTTAACTTGCCCTCAATAGCCACCAACAACTTCACAGTCTCTCCCATGAACTGACAAACTTTTTCTTCTATTACATGGCATCAAAATGAAATATGTATAGAGTCAGCTGGCGTTAATAAAACAGAAAACACAGCTACTTGTTCACCAATGATTCTACTATTTTCTTGACAAAAACCTTTTTCTTGAGTTCCACACTGATAGCGTTGGCTTCTTTTAGGAATATAGCGTTGCCCCACAGAAGGTCCCTGAGAGAGGTGAACTGGTAGAAGCGCCACTTTCGGAAGGCCCACAGAGCCAACTCGGTGTCATGTTTCGTCCATGGAACTGAAAGTGTGAACATATCCAAGGTTAAATACATTGAGCGAGTCAATTATCCAAAAATACACAAAAGTCAATAGCTCTAGTGACCTTCTTCTTCTGGTTCCTCCTCTTCCTCAGGAGACTCCAAGTACCGAGAGTCCACTTGTTTTTGTAAAGCTTCTAGTTTACTCTCATAGTCCTAATGGAAATTACATTCAAATTTGTCAATAGAGTGATTTATTGTTTCATATCTAAAAAAATAACTAAACTTTACCAGTCTCTGTTGCTCAAGTAAGTTACTGGCTTCTTCTCTTTCTTTTCTGTACTGATCCTCAAGCTCTTGCAGTCTGTAGAGTAAGAATGACGATATTGTTGTATTCATTGATAAAGTGCAATATATAAGTTGTATTTAGTGTGATTCATGCATGTTTGAATAATCTTGACACTCTTGTATTCAAGATGTCATTTATCTAGTCAGGGGAGTAAATGGGGACCCCCCGGAAAAAAGGGATCTGTTGTCCCGGGCCCCAGGGTCTTTGGAACCCAGAAGTGGACCCTGTTCCTATTAATATATATTAGAGGGGGACCCATGTGAAGTTTCTTTCCCCAGGTCCCGAAATTTCGGTTGACGGAGCTAGTTCCAATCAACCCCCGTTTTCAATGCCACTGCTCAGTACTTACTTTGTTCTCCAATTTTATTTTCTTAATTGGTGAGATGTGAAATATCCATGTGGTGTCATAAATTATAACTATATAGTAGACTCAGGAACAACATGTCTTCTTCAATATTATTTTTTGTACCTTTAAACTAGTCAAATTAACTGCATATTAACATTACATTAGCTATTCCCCACCTCTGCTCCATCTCCTGCTTCATGTCGATGCCCTGTTTCTCCAGGAGTTCTCTCTGAGCGAAGGCCCAGTCCACCGGCTCCACAGGCGTCTCTGCACATGGTGTCCTCTCTCTCTCCATACGTGCCTGCTCCGGATCATTGAAGCGGAACACATGGCTCTTTCCCATGATTATACGATTTCCTGTTCAAAAGTATGTATATTAAATTGATGATTGAATAATGTTTTAACTTTGTCCTCTTGTGTTGCTAGTTGTTGACAGTTTAAGCTCCTACCTGATCTTAGGACAATGGGAGAAGTCACCCTTTTTCCATTGACATATATTTCTGCTTCTTCACAAGGCTCCAAGATGACACAACCTGATTGAAATAATAATGAAATAATAATAATGCAAAAGTTACAAGCATCATAATTTTCTGGGTCATTTCGTGGAGAGCCAGCTCATACTTTCGCCTTGTGGGCCAGTTGTGCTTCCAAAGGTGCAGTGTTCATCTCTAATCAAATGGCCACTAAGAACGATGTCTTGCCGAGTTTTTGCATTTTCACGGCCAACCCTGGAATAAGACAAGATAATCACGTTAACCTGAAAATCTAATAATATTTATACGTATAAGGCAAAAATCTTACTTGGTAATGCCATCTTTGATGTAATATAGTAAACACTCAGACATCAGTGGATCCTCGTTCAGGTTTACCAAATGAGGCGTCTACAAGAATTTTAAAGTTAATATTAAGAAATGCTATTCATCATCATCATAAAAGACAATATTACCTTCTTAGGTGAGAAGACACCCACAGTGCCTCCATCTTCTCTCATAGCCACACCCATTTCAGCAAGCAAGGCCTCTCTGCAAATGTGAATAAAAAAACAGAAACAAAACTTAAGAGAAACCATATTGAACTGTTTTGTCCACCCATCCATTTTCTTCTGCTTCTCTGAGGCTGGGTTACAGAGGCAGCAGTTTAAGTCGGGACACTTCCTGCAGCTCTTCTGGTGGGACCCTGAAGGACATAGTCCCTCCAGCATGTCCTAGGTCTTTCCCGGGGACTACTCCCGGTGTTTTGTTATAGGTATATTTAGCCAAATATACCTTGGCCAAAAACATGCACTAGGAAAATATATTTTGGAAACACAAACGATCTGATGACAAACATTCTAGGATATGCCATAATGAATGCAGTGGGTTTACCTTTCCATACGAATGGCTTCTGTTCGCCTTAGTTTCTCCTCCCAGGTCTCATTAAGCTCTGCTATAATTTTCTCAGTTTCCTGTACAGATAATCATACAAACATTTTACAACCCTTGCTTATTATGCTCAGACTCTGCATTAAATTGACTTCATAATGATTTGATACCTTGAGTCGTTCGATGGCCTCCTCGCTGGCTGGGCTGAAAATGCGATCATGGAGGTTGCTGATGGACCCTGCGCGGCTGGATAAGACCGACAGTGACGGCGATGGGCTCATTCCAGTCATAGCGTGGGTCACTGTGGAGAGATCACCCCTTTGATTGACAGCCTGGCGATTATTCATAAAGTTTTTGTAATCGCACAGGTCTGTCAGAAAGAGAGGCGTTGCATGGGAGTCAGCACAAGAAAAGGTAGGAGCAGACGCCGGAGAAGTAATACATAAGGGATTAAGGAACATACACGAAAAAAGGATTAAAGGGAAAAAAAGGAAACCCAGGGAAACATCGGGGAGTACAAAAAGAAGAGAAATTTAAATGATGTCAAATAAGCAGCTTTAAAAGCCATTTCAAAGTAAAAATAAGCTTTGATATTCACAAAAGAATGTTCAAGGCGTCTATTCTGATACTTTAAGAGGTGCACATTCAGCAGGCTTACTGGCATGGTGAACTAAATACAATAAAATAAATGTGTAGAATGAATATTAACTGTGGTGCATGATGCATCATGTATGAGCTGTTCAGCCTCAGAGTGGCTCCTGGCAGTGGCTCAGCACCTGACTCATGGCTTCATTGAGCTCCACACACAGAGACCCAGGATGTTCTGATCTAAAATGGCGTCCATATTTCTGGCCTATTCTTCCAGGCTTTATGAGTTACCATGGAAATTTAGACTAAAAATAAAAGGCCTTTTGTTCATTTGTTTGTTAACTTAATTTCTAAATATGACTTTAATTGAAATTAAATTACTATTTCAAAGAAAATCATATTGAGAAACATATTTGGTTTCAGGTTTCATGTTGGCTTCCTGGGGTGAGTTTCTCTGTTGTTGGCTTGAAAATGTTCAAAATGATAAATATTAGTTGCAAAGCAGAGGCTTGCTGTTTTCATTACACACATTTCAAACCATGGATGATGGGGCCGGGACAGCGATATGCTAATAGGACAGAGAAAAGACAATATACATGAGAGGCACCTACTCTGTCTGCACTTACCGAATCAAGACAAAATATGATCTTGGATCACACTACGGTACATACAAATTGAAAAACTTGCGTATATTGTCTGGTATGTGTGCTTTAATGCTTCAGAGGGACTCACTCTCGATGATGTCTCCCAGGCCCTGTGCATACAGCAGGTCTTTGAGACGAGCCACTTCCTCCTTCAGCTCACGCACCAGGCGGTTGTTGGGATCCTCGTTGATCACTGCATTACAGCGGATTTGTTTGGCACGGTCAGCATACCTACAGAAAAAGGCCAAAAGGTGATGAGGAAAGAGGATTTTTAAATTGTACATTCATGAATATGCAAATTAAAATGGCCTTTTCTAATTCTATATTGTTGACTCGTATTATAGTAAAATTAATAGATTGATTTTCATTGATGTTTGTCTTACCGCAGAGTACTCAGTGTCTCATCATAGTTAATATCTGCAGGACTGAGTGCAGCCACCATAGCTGTACGTGAGTTTCCTCCTATGGACATCCATTCAAGTGTTCATATTAACAATCACATATAACTATATTGTTTGTCATTTCTATTTCAATTTTACATACCCAAATTTTCTCTCAGAAGCCAAGTCAGCACAGAATCTCTGTATGGAATAAAACTCTCCACTTTCTTCTTTTTCTTGTTCTACACAACATACAAGTTGTATTCAATTGAAAGTCATAGACGTGTTGTTTGTGTTTACAATATGAACTATGTATAAACCTACTTTATTTGGTGCAGAATCCTACAACAGAAAAAAACACCAACATTAGAACAATATAACAATAATTTGCAACAGAACATAAATAAATAAAAAATATAAAAAGACCTACCACTTCAGCCAAAGCTGAAATAACTTTTCCTAATGTAGTCAGTGATTTGTTGATGTTTGCTCCCTCCTACAAGAGCATAAATTGTCAATACTAAATAAATAATAACGTCTTCGTACATATTTCTGCCAACACATTATAAAAAAGTTGAATCCACACGTACTTTCAGTCTGGTCCCTTTTGCTCCTGTTGAGTCAGCCCTTTCACTCCCAGCTAAGTCCACAAGGCTAATTTTGCTAACCTGCAATGGCACGCATGCAAATTGATACTTCTTGAAAAGTAAATATTAACAGTTCAAACTACTTATTTATGTTCATGTGAGGCCAGAAGGTACCATGAGGTTATCTTTATTTAAAAATATGACTATATAATTATCAAAACAGTGAAGCAATATGTTGCTCTTAAATGTATTCAACCTTTTCTGATGTGTTGTCTGTTTCAGAGTCATATTTCTTCTGTGTGAAGATAATGTTGAACACAGCATGAGAGCGGCTACTTGTCTCATTCATGTTGGTAGCAGCCACCGTTCTTAAAAAAGACAGAAAAAAGTTTGCTTATTGGGAGTTAAGCAGAGGTCTATACAATTTCTGTTTGAATTTCTTTACCTTGCTTTGTTTCCGGAGTCCATTAGGTCTTGAATGTCATTGTAAGAGGTAACTGCAAGTTTGGACAGATCCTCCACATAGGGTCCCATCAGAGGATGTTCCCTGACCCGCAGGTTTCCTTTGTTTTTGGGGTTCAGCAGGTCACGCACACGCTCACAGTAAATCTCCATATAGCTCACCTGGAAGATCAGAAAAAGCAACTTACAAAAAGAAGTCCTACTCTTGGGATTTGTGTTTCAGAAGATGAACTTACCTCTACAGAATATGACATGTTATTATCATTATTGCTGTCACTGATCTTTGTGAAGAGGTCCTCGCAGAGCTTGAAAAGACATAAGATTTCAATACAATTAGATTTTTGCTGTTTCAGTTTAATTATACTTTTAGGAACTGGTGCCAGAAAAGAACAACTGGACATGAATTCACTACTGCAGCGTTATGATAAATGCTGAATTTGGACTTAAGAGTATAGACTAGGCTAGACTAGGCTGAATCAATGCTTATTTTGCCTATCCTATCTAAGTACAGTAAACTGAATCAACTTAATCATAGTAAAATGATAAAAAAATAAATAAATCAATAAAATACACATATTGGATCAGTATTATATTAAGCTAATGGCAGAATAATATTAAGCTCAAAGACATTTTGAAGCCTCATTTACCAGAGGTATAATGCCCTGCTGGTCTTGCTCCTGGCGTCCCATCATGGTGTAGCTCTTTCCTGCTCCTGTCTGTCCATATGCAAATATACACACGTTGTACCCTTCAAATGCATGGAGCAGCATTTCTTCTCCAATGTCTTTGTACACCTGCACCTGTGACGCATAGTTGATGTCCTCAGGCTGCAGACAAAGAAAAAAAGAAAAAAAGTGAAGTCTGAATTGTCTAAATGTAAAAGTGAAGTCTGAATTGTCTAAATGTATAAAAAACAGCAGTGTCCAGTTTTGTTGATAAACTTACAGTTGTGTGCGACCAATAAGAGAAGTCAAAGTTGAAGCTCTTGTTTTCCTTTGGTTGTTTGGGGTTTAAGATTGCTGAACAGAGAAAATAGACCAGGTTACATGGCATTTAGAAAAGCATTTCTCCACAAAGAGGGCTACAAATGAGGGCTTATGGTGGTCACAGCTCCAAAAAACACCCAAAAACTATTATTGCCTATCAAATTTGCATAATGAGTCAGGGAGGCATTGCCAGTGCAAATGCATGTGCACAACTGGTGTGCTATTAAAGGTGCTAGATAATTAAAGATAATAGCATTTGAAAGACATCCAGCATCTATAAAGAAAATCATAACATTGTGCATGTTCTGAATTAGGAAACAAATCAAAAACATATAACCATGTGTCCTCTTGGCCTAGATCTAACATCAGTGATGTATAAATTGGAGAAAGGACCAAAACTTGTACATTGTTTTTCACCAATTCACTGTAAACATATGGATGTGCTGAGCTTTGACCCTGACAAAAGGCATTTTTTGATTCAGTGCACCTTGTGTGTTGAGGAATGAAATGATTGATAGATCCCATACACAGAGCAGGCTTCACTGGGGCAGGCCTGACTGAGGCTTTTGTTCACTGCCCCGACTAACAAGAGGCTTTGAGCCATTCACCACTGTTGCATGACAAATAACTACAGGCCAGTGCCAAGTTATGCAGGTTACAGAGTTTACATAGTGGAGAAAGGTTTAACCAAAACATATTTAGAGAACATACATATATTATGTAATATGTATTGTCAGTCATATATTACAGATTGTGCTGTTCTCAAAAAAAAAAGAAAAAGAAAAAGGGAAATGGTGCAGTGATAATGGAATCGCACCTATGGATGCTCTGATTGACCCACATTTTGTGCAGTGATTACAGTGTCATATTACAGAAAGTGGATATTGAGTGGTGACTATAGATTTATTTCACACAAACTGAAGTAGGCCTACATGTGTGCCAAGGGTATGAAGGCTCCAATGTGTGTTTCTTAGACAATATATTTTCACATCAGCAACAAAGAACAACTAAACGTTTCCCAATAGTATTCATTATCTTTATGCTCATATAAAAATATAGGGAAAAAAATAATGCCCTACACTTGTATTGCACTTTACAGCCTCTCAAAGCGCTACTTTGTTGTCTCTTTTCATTCACGTCATATGAGGTGGTAAGCTAATTCTGTAGCCACAGCTGCCCTGGGGGTATAGTGATGAAATCGAGGGCTGTCAATCTGAGCAATCAACCCCTCCAACCACCACCAAACTCTCACTCATACATCACATTCACATTTTCTATGTTTACTACAATACCACAAACAGCATAATTGTCATGAAAAATGCCACTCACTTGTTGTGTTTCCTGACATCTGGATGATGCATTTGCTCTCCTTCCCAATCTCCCTGGAGTTAAAGGGCCGGACCCTCACAGCCACTTTGACAGAAGCCCCCGCCATGATGACTGAGGCTGAGAGAGCGAGCTGAAGTGATGGGATCTGTGGAGCTACACACCAGTCACCTGCCCACAAACACACGCAGCAAAATACAGTATGACCTGTTTAATGAACCATTAACATCATGTGTTCAAGCATCCGTCATCACTGTTTTCTCTACTCATATGGTTGCTTATTCTTTGAGCATCCTGGCTACCTCTGGCCTGGCTCTTACATCAGTAGCCTATATTTAATTAGGCCTGTATGTGTACTGTAAGCCTGCTTTAGACAAAGCATCATTAGGCCTTGAGCAACAGAGACTGGATTCAGCAAGTCATTATAACATTCTCACAAATAAATACATGAAAATATGCTAAATGAAATAATCTGAAATATCTAGGCTATCTCTTGCAGACCACACCTCAAAACAGGCCTTGTAAACACAAACACCTGAGTCCCCTGTACGTACAGACTGATACTGCGTCAGAAACGAGGTCAAGCTAATCACTGCATTTTACACAACAATCTGCGCTTGTTTGAAGATTGTTAGAGAAACAACTACATAACAGCATATAAACCAAAATGTTACCAAAGATAGGCCAATATTTGACGTCGCGTTCAGTCTCGGCCTAATAACAGATGCTCGTTCATTTCCAAGGCGTGAAATCTTTTTTATGCTCCGACAATGTCCACAAAAGAATCGTCCTTACCTCAACACTCAGACTCGAGCGCAGGAGCTGAATCCAGTGGCCATTCAAAACAACCTCATCCAACAGGCTCCTATAGCGGACAGCGGTGAATGCGCCTTTCCCAGTCAGAGCTCAGCCCACAGCAGCATCGGTCCTTTAGGTGCGTCCAAACATGGAGCATCCGCCGGCGATGTGTGATGCGTCAATATTCACAAAAATGGCGAGTAGGAGGGAAGAGGAGCGGGCAGGCACACGGATGAACGAGCCGAAGATGGGAGCAGGACGCCCCAGCCGCCCGTCGTCACTGTGTCAATCTGGAGATGAGGAAAATGGCCGCGCTGCTGAGGCAGGGATGCTGCGAGGCGGTAGTGACATCAGCATCAGCATCATCAGCACCGAGCACTGCTGCACACACGGGCCTATGACACACAGCACAAACACACGGGGTTTGTTTGCCGAGCTGGGAACAACTTTATTGATCCACAACTGTGAAATAACTTGGATATAGGCTAGTAGCTCACAAAACATACCCAAGAATAGTAGCCTAGGATTACATTATGACCATGCAGTGTCAAATAGCATTTATAACATAGGTAAAGGTAGTATTTTCGTTGGCCTACTTTACTTATACACTTTTTCCCCATAAACTGCCACTTAACTGATGTAAAACTATGATAAATATTTGCCACAACTGTTAAATTAAACTTGGTTAAAGGATAACAGCTCATAAAGACGCCTAAGAATAGTAAGCTAGCATTACACTAAGACCATGTGGTGTCAAAAAGCCTTGATAACAAAGATAAAGGTAGTATTTTTGTAGTTTTACGCTTCTTATCAACTTTTTTTCCCCCACAAACTGCCACTTAACTGATGTAAAACTATGATAAATATTAGCCACAGGTATTATCCCGCCATTAACCAAGTAGGCTAACAGTTAGAAAAACATGATAAGCTGTCATATGCACTTTAAGCTAGCTTTTGTGCTAATGTCCGGAGCAAAGGCCAGTGGGCTGCAACACATCCAGACTATTTAGAAAAAGAGTAATGATTTACCTCGTTTGGAGCTCACAGGGGGATAGTTTTATCGTGGAGTGGTTACACAAGCACACTGAAAAAAAAGTAACAACATGCCTGAGGAAACCAGCCAAGAGACAAAGTACAATTTGAACCATTTGTTTTGTAGCATATTAGCTTATTAGCCTACTGGACATTCTTGCTAGCCTTAGTGTCTTTATGTAGGCTAATTTATATAGAGGGGCATATTTCATGTTCAAATTTTTAAAACCGTAGCTTGTTCTGGATGGAAAATTTGAACATTTGAATTTGAACAATAAGTTTTTTTTTAATTAATAGTCTACTTTTTTACTGGTATCGCCACAGATCATTATTACACATCAAACTGGGGTGGGCGTGGTTCTACAGTTACCATGGTGACACAGCAGACACAACCAAAAAACGGTTACCTAATGCTAAGAGTTTAGTTATCAAGAAAAAAACAAACAAAATGGATTTAAACACATTTTCAGGAACAAATATAAGCGTTCTTTGTCCTAGTGTTTGATTTTCAACAAAAAGAGTGAGCATGACTATCTTAAAAAAAGGACTTGTCTACTTAAACGCTTTATTGTTGTACTTTAACTTAGTCGCTTCTTCATGGTCAGACTGTGTTAAAACAAACCTCAGCTAAGTCTAACTTGAGTAACATTGCTTCAGACCGAGTAGTGCCTCCAGTTAGCTTTTGGCCTACCCACAAGGAACGTTGATGACATCCTGGGGCAGTATCAAGTTTCGGTATGATAACATGATCAAAAATAGCAAGGGACTTCTTGAATAAATAGTGTATTACTGCAGCATTGATACTAAAAGGTAACCTATCAATGAACACACTGGGAGTTTGTGTGCAGGTGAAAACAGCATGATATTAAAAAGTCCAATTGAATATTGTAATTTTTTACAGTGTCTTTCTGGTTACTGTAGCTGCACCTTTGTTTACCCTGCTGTACATCTGATCACTGGTGAAGGGACTTGTACTATCTTCAGAGCAGTTATAACCTGTTGAGGCATGGTCCTAAGCAAACTCTTACATGAGCTCTGGCTGAAGTTAGTTTGTGTCAGTGTGACGTCACCTCTTCTTCTGGGAAGGAGCAGATTGGCTGTTGGAGAGGAGACACCTCTCTGTTACCGTTTCATGTGGGCAACAGACAAAATCAATAAAGCGCATGGAACTGACTTGAACTGGTTCTGAGCCGATAAGCACTCGTCCTGTATGATCCAACACAGTTCAGAAAGTTTAAAGGTCTTTAAGTCTCTCAGATGGACCTGTAGAATATAGATCTAGTGTTTCATAGTAACCTTTTGTTTCAAGTAGGATATTTGACAATGTGTTGTTTTTAATCATATTACCTCAGTACAAAAACATCCTAATTACAACTTACTTTCCCAAATGCCAATAATTACTATCACCATTATTATGATCATTTCATTTATTTTGTCTATTTTTCTAAAGGTTTATATAGACATGCTAATGGTACAGCTATTTTTATTTGTTTAAGGCTTCAAACGTAAATAAGCAGCCTCTCAAGTATAGCTAGGTTATTATTATTATTATTATTATTATTATTATTATTATTATTATTATTATTATTATTATTATTATCAGTAGTAGTAGTAGTAGTAGTAGTAGTAGTAGTAGTAGTAGTAGTAGTAGTAGTAGCATGATTATGATTATGATTATTATTATTATTATACAAGTCAAACCAACATAATCTAAATCTTATCTATTAAATGATGTATGCTACTACAGCTTTTGACATTATGCCCCTTGCTTCTCGTGACGCACACCTGCCCCAGCCCCAGGGTCAAAGACCAGTTTGTTTAAAACACCCAAAACTGCCCGTCCCACTCAGTCTTGTGTTCCTGAGTGTGTGGAGCTCACCTGCAGGAGTTGTGCCATGATGCAGCGCGCCTTGTTCCGTCGCATCGCGCAGGTGGCGCAGCAGACTGCCGCCCTCGATGGGTCTGTGGTCGCGAGGAGCGCGCCTCTGGTACAGCGCCAGGAGCGTCCCATGTCCTCTGTCACGATACCGCCTCCAGCATGTATGCTCCGGCCTCTCGAAGCACCCCTGCGGTACCTCTTTGGACCAGGACCTTCAAACGTACCTCCAAGAATTTTAGCTGCAGGTGGAAGGCCAATTATTGGTCACTTGCACCCAGAAATGTATGAGGTATGTCTTTAAAGGGGTACCACAGTGGTCAGGTGGAAATGTAGGTAGAATAAGAATAAGAGTTCTAAACATCCTGAATCATAACATATCTCTTCACAACTGTAGATTATGAACGACATAAAGAAGGGGATACAGTATGCATTCCAGACAGAAAACAACATGACCATAGCCATGAGCGGCTCCGGGCACGCGGCCATGGAGTGCGCGGTGTTCAACACAGTGGAGCCCGGGGAAAACGTAGTTATTGCCATTAATGGGATTTGGGGAGAGCGTGTGGCTGAAATAGCAGAAAGAATGGGTACGTCTTTACGCACACATTTACGCATGACACCAAAGTAATCGAATTGAACAACTGAAGTCGGTTGACAGCAGTTTTTTTTCCTCTAATTTGTTTTTGTTTCTTTACAGGTGCCAATGTCCATAGAATGGTCAAGTCTCCTGGAGGATATTTCTCCAATAAAGAAATAGAACAGGTTGGCACTATTTGCCAAATTAAGTACAGTTTGTAAAAAAACAACAACACATGGTTCAATCCTTTTTTCTTTTTCAGGTTATTGAGAAACACAAGCCTGTGCTGTTTTTTCTCACACATGGGGAATCTTCAGCTGGACTCTGTCATCCAGTAGATGGTATTGGTGACATCTGCCGAAAGTAGGATTATTTAAAAACTATATACATTTTTGTATGTGTTGTTGTATTGATATAGTTCCTAAGTGTCATTAATCGTCCTAGACATGACTGCCTCTTTCTTGTGGATACAGTCGCCTCACTAGGAGCAGCACCTATTTTTATGGACCAGCAAAGTAATATAAATAAATAAAGAAGAGCTAAACACACATTCAGTGTTGTAACATGTGATGTACTTTGTGTTTGTTGTCTTTAGATATTGACATTCTGTACACTGGTTCACAAAAAGCACTAAATGCACCTCCAGGAACAGCACCAATTTCCTTTAATGAAAGAGCATGGTAAGTTGTGTGACAGTTCTCTTCTCTTGCAATATTTTTTGTAACAATAATGTTGATTTTTCTATCTTAATTTATGCAGTCAAAAGATGTTTAACAGAAAAAACAAACCAGTGTCCTACCTCTTTGACATGACCCATTTGTCTAATTATTGGGGCTGTGATGAAAAACCAGCCAGAGTGTAAGTGTCCAACAGCAAGGAACAACACTGAAAAAACATGATCTTTGCTAATGTGTCTTTACCTTTAGATATCACCACACTGGTCCAGTGTCTGGCTTTTTTGCACTAAGAGAGAGTTTGGCAATTCTGGCCGAAAGGGTAAGTAGCAGGCAAAACCTGGCAAGACTCGAAGATTAATTGAAGTGATTTATTAATTTTTGTTAAAATGAATTTAAAAGAAAAACAACTCTCCACCAGGGTCTGGAGGCATCGTGGAAGAAACACAAAGAGGTGGCAGCCTACCTTTACAGAGGCCTGGAAGACTTGGGTCTCAAGCTCTTTATTCCTGACAGGGTAAGACATACAGAATATGTGGTTTTATCACTATGTCATAAAAAAGATCAGATACATGATGAGATACATTTTGCAGGACTTGAGGCTTCCCTCAGTGACAACCATTGCTATCCCTGAAGGCTATGACTGGAGGGAGTTGCTGATGTACATCATGAAAAACCACCAGATCGAGATGACCGGGGGCCTGGGGCCATCCATTGGCATGGTGTGTTTAAAATTAGTTTTTAGAGTCACATTTGTTTCACATGCATCTCTCTAATGTATTAAACCACTCTCTTTTAGGTGATGCGAATTGGACTAATGGGATACAACTGTGAGAAGCATAATGCCGACATGGCTCTGCACGCTCTAGCAGACGCTCTTAAGAACTGCAAAAAGAGCAAGGCCTGAAGGACTGACTCATACTTGACTATCATAGACTATCAAAAATAACAAAGAAACTACTGTGTGTGCCTTTACATCCCCTGTTTGTGTTCTAATAGCCTTTACATCCCCTGTTTGTGTTCTAATAGCCTTTACATCCCCTGTTTGTGTTCTAATCAAAGTGTCCAATGCATTCTGCTAAATGCTGAAACGTTGGAAATAAATACATTTATTTTTCTCAACCGGTCAAGGTTTTGACTCATGAACTGACAGAGTTTACATTGTTCGCACTACATTTCCCAAGATTCCCCAGCGTAGTCTGCGAACTACGTCACAGGTCACGTCAGGTCACGTCAGGTTACGTCAGGTCACATCAGGTTACGCTCCAAACTCGCCCTGCAACTGTTCAACAAACTGTTCAACAATCTGTCTCCAAACTGTCAACATCACACAGCCCTGTCCTGGTGCTAATCCGACCATGACCTGTCCCGTAAGTAGCTCGGGTAAGTTACAGCGAGTGAAAGTGAAAAGCAGCGTTTATCTGTCCGAGTTTAAGACATGGAGCAGAAAGCAACGACTGAGTTTAAACATGTTCATTTTAAACTAACATGGCAAAAATTGAATTACTGTTAGCACTGCAACAGCTAAAAGCTTAATGGAGCACACTGAAAACGAAAGTAACCGGAGTCACTGCTTCTTCTATCTTTTTATTTATATTTATACCATTGGATTTCTTATTTACGTGATTAATCTGACACAGTCGTGACGAATTTTGATCGATCTGAGCGGATATGACTCACTGATAGAGATTATTTACCCTCTGTGCAAACCACAGACCAGACTGTAGTGTAAACACAGCGCCACCTACTGCATAAAAACATATCGCCTTTAGCCCAGCAAACTAATCTGTAAGAAACTATGGCGTCATTTGTCTATCTTTAAGTTGGAGCGCGTATACAGAAATCGTAGCGCGCAGTATCTAAAAGTGAGCGGTGAAAATGTGAAAGCAAAGCGCGCACGTGTGTGACTGCGCGCTGTTTACCCTCCAGCGCCCTCTCTCTTTCTACCTGTGCGCGCTACAGTTTTTATTTTCTTCAGCGAGCGCCCGCTTTGGTTATTTTTTCTTCAACAGAAATACGTCGTCAGAACAA
This sequence comes from Periophthalmus magnuspinnatus, assembly GCF_009829125.3. Classification (NCBI taxonomy): domain Eukaryota; kingdom Metazoa; phylum Chordata; class Actinopteri; order Gobiiformes; family Gobiidae; genus Periophthalmus; species Periophthalmus magnuspinnatus. The sequence continues at coordinate 4,614,762 of NC_047142.1, read as the reverse complement.
GACTTGAACAGACGATCACAGATTTATCGTCATCATCAGACTCAGAAGTGAGACGTTGAGTTGATATCGAGAAGTCATGGACAACCCAAACGTAAGTTTATTCTTTATCACAGAATTTGTAATTTTACAGTCTGTACAATTTAATATCAGCATATAACTGCCAAATCTGAACTTAAAAACAAACATCTGCAGTACTTTAGACATAATACTATCTCAAAATCACATGATGGTTTCACGAAATATGTGATAGTTTCATGTTTAAAAAAAAAAAAGATACAAAATGATCATGATATCATGTGATATTTAAAACGAGGATCTAAAGTAGAGGATCTATCCACTTTTACGTGTTGAGATAGGCTATGATACTGATGCTGGCATGAATTATGCAATATGTATGCATGTCATATGTGTATTTGTGAAAGGATTATTGCAACAAAGATGTAGACCTATGTGTGTTGTAAAGCATGAACTTTGTATTTTGTAGGAAATACTTAATGGAATACTGGAGCGGCTAAAGATCAGACTTCAGTGGGCCCTGCATCAGCCCACTGTGGATCTGGATTATCTGGAGTATGCGTGCAATCAAGAATGCATCCTGATTGATGCAGCTTCCCACATATTCCACATTCCTAAAGCCATTATTGAGGGTCTGGAGTATTTAGGTAGACTTGTTCAGTCTGCCATTGAAGATGAGCAACGTCCCACTTACTTTAGCTTGGAGCAAGGGGAAAGAGGAAGACCTAAATTTGTGTTTGCATCTGACTTCCTTCAAAATCTCCTTGAAATATCTTTGCCTGTAACGTGTGTGGCCAGTCTTTTAGATGTTAGTGAGATTACCATTTTCAGAAGGATGAAAGAAGAGGGCATTTCAACCAAAACAGCATACTTGTCAATGTCTGATGAAGAACTGGACAGCAAAGTTGCTGCTGTTGTTGCTGTTGTCTGGGGGCCTTTGTCACTGGTGCACATTGATATAAATCACAAACTAATAAGGTTTGCAAAATACTTTACCTAGAGAAAACTGTGGACATTATACACTACTCACTACAAACAGCATAACATATGTGCACCACTTCTACAGCAATGATAGAGTACACTGAATACTAATATACTAATCTACTGATTTTATCAATCTAATAATCAAACTTTATTTATAAAGCACCCACCCCCCTACACACAAGCACCTACACACACCCATCTACACACACCCACCTACACACACCCACCTACACACACCCCCCTACACACAAGCACCTACACACACCCATCTGCACACACCCACCTACACACAAGCACCTACACACACCCACCTACACACAAGCACCTACACACACCCACCTACACACAAGCACCTAACTTCACTTTATTTAGTGACATAAATACTGTAAGCTGCAGTTACTGCTTTTTTTTTTTTTTAAATCAGGTATTTTTTATATCTGCCTCAGAGCAGCTGTGATACATAAGTGTGATTTTTAAACCAAAGTCATGTGTTTTTTAATCTGATATTCTCTACATTTATAATTTTTTTTACTTTATGTATAGTAACATTTATTATGTACTTTTTAAATACAATATTGTGATATTTGTAAATGTGGATGGCTACTCCAGAAAGGTGAATTTGGTGATGAAATCAAACAATTGTGCTTTTTAACGTGTGTAGCTGCAGCAGGTACAATGTACAAAAGCAATAGGCCGAGACAGTACAATCTGACCTGTGTATAAATCAATATAATTACACTAATGTAATTTAGAAAATAATCATTTAATGGTGTAGTGCACAAATATATACTTTATAATACAAATTCATGGTTTAGAACTTTAAAAAAAAAAGTTTTCTTTCAAATGCATGCCAAAAATATGGTTTAATTCTTTATAATTAAGTTTTGTTATGGATTTTACCCTAATCCATGATTTTCCCCAATAACTTGGATCTGTGATCGTCTGTTCAAGTCTTGTTCTGATGACGTATTTCTGTTGAAGAAAAAATAACCAAAGCGGGCGCTCGCTGAAGAAAATAAAAACTGTACACAGGTAGAAAGAGAGAGGGCGCTGGAGGGTAAACAGCGCGCGGTCACACACATGCGCGCTTTGCTTTCACATTTTCACCGCTCACTTTTAGATACTGCGCGCTACGATTTCTGTATACGCGCTCCAACTTAAAGATAGACAAATGACGCCATTTGTGTGACCAGTATCTGTGGAATTACAATTCTTTGCGATCAGTTTGCTTTGTGTTGTGCAATTTTGTTTATTTTTGTTATGATCAAGTGAACACAGACATTTAGCAATAAGGAGTTATGCAAAATTAAATATATTTCTTATGACTGAAACTAAACTAAATGTAAGTATTTGCCAAATTTGTCTTCTTTCTTAATATTGGTGTGGCAAACCCTACATAAATAACCCAAGCGGTAGGATATGTGTGTCCCTACAGTATTTATGATCTGAAGTGCACACTGTGTTTATTTACTCCCAGTGCCACTGAATGCAGCTGTGGCTCCTCTTGAATGGCTGCTGGGGACATGGGAGTCAGATGAACCTGGAGAGGGCACTTTCCCAACTATCAAGCCTTTCCGTTACACAGAGACACTACACTTCACCCATGTTGGGCAGCCAGTCATAAACTTTATGTGAGTTACAAATCAGATCTGTGCAGTGTGCATTGTTTGTCGCATGTTTGTGCTATAATAATCTGCCATAATCTTTTAAATTCTACAGGTTTAATGCCTTTCACATAGAAACTAAGAAGCCTCTTCACCGAGAGTCTGGCTTCATACGAATGAAGCCTGGCACAAACCATGTGGCGTTCATAAATGCACAAAATACAGGTGTTAATTTTCAGTCACACTGTTTTAAGTAAAGCATTGTCAGATATGTCTTTCTACTGACAAAACATTAATATCTTAATAATATATCAATTATGAAATGTGTACCAATATACAGGTCTGGTTGACATCGAAGAGGGGGTGCTTACAGATAAACAACTGAAACTCCAGAGCTGTGCTTTGTCCAGGATTTCTTTTGCCAAAGAACCCCAAGTCCAGCAGGTAAAATGTGTTAATAATAATAATAAAATTAATAAAATGTGTTATAATAGCCCCTACAACAAAACACACAAACATTCACCTTACTGTAACCAACTTTTTTGAGTTGATTTTTAAACATGGTTTTGTTCTTGTAATCAGCTAGATGTAAAATCATAGACATACTCAGTACAGCTCAAGTCCCAATCAGCCCAAAGCAGTGTTCAATGTGGTACTGGGCGGAGATGGGCATGACGGGGCAGCGGCATGAGTCTGAACTGTCACAAGAGCTCCTTTTGTCTCACTGATGTCTCTGCTTCTCTGCTCTTTATATTTACAAACACGCACTGAATTGCTTGCTCTGATTAGCCAGAAAATGTTGACTGCATTTTAAAACAACTTAATTCACCTTAAAGCTGAAATGAGGAAATAAGAAAATAACAAGGAGTATTTGCATATTATTTTTCATTCATAATTTATACTTTTATTTCAGTGCATAATTTGGCAGCTGTACTTGTAATTGAGTTATTTTTAAGCCATGTAATGCATTCCACCACCGTGTAGCAGGAACATTACATGCTTATTTTTATCTTTCAGATTTCTAGAGTGTTTCGTCTTCAGCCAGATGGGAAGTTGGAACAGACAGTTTCTATGGCGACAAACAACCAGCCATTGACGCAGCACTTGCACATCACTTATCAGCGAACATCCTCCTGAGCCAACAACTGAGCAGATACTGACCTCATATAACTTATGGCCAGTCATATGCTCTTTCCTTTGCAATCACACTGGTGGAGGCATTGATTACAATTTCAGAATATTTGCACTATTATCCTATATTCGTAAATGTTTCTCACGCTGGAGCTCATGGCAGCTGGTGTATTGTTTATTTAACTTTATACATGTGAATGTGTATTCTTAGAAAATAAAAATTAAGCATTTGTTTTTGTCCAAACGACTTACTTCTTCAGATAATCACCTTTAGTATAATTTCTACCATTATGCACATGCTAGACCTTCATAAAGCATGTTAAAATGTTGTTAAATGTTACCATAAAAAATTCAAAGGATTTGTGAATATTTTCTGAAATATTCTTTGAAATACATTTTTGGTACAACTTTCATTGTACTTTTACTACACAATATTTCTATTTCTATTTTTCTATTTCCATTTTGTGTATGAAAGTTGTTTTTTACTTCACTTGATTATAATTGACAAGTGAATGCAAAGGTGAATAAATCATTTGGAATGGTTTATTGTGGAATATACCTTTACACGCACACAGTTATAAATTAACACTGAAAAAGGCGACTCAATGTAAACTGCACAATCATCCTGACAAGCCCTTGGGGATGGCTGTACACTGCAGTTGTAAAAATGAGGAAATGTCCAAATGCAAAATTACATTCAAAGTGAAAAAAAAAATCCATAAATACTATTTACAAGATAAAAATGGGCTTGTACCATTTAGCCCAGAGCTAGTAGCTCATCATTTGCTTCACTTTCCTCTGCCACATCATCTTTGGTCAGAACAACATCCTGTACCCGCATGATTACAATTTGTGCTCGTTTGGTTGAGTTCAAAGTTCATAATCCTCATAACATGTATCTATGAAATATCACACTACTCCACACAACTGTCACATGAGCCCTTGACACAGAGATGTTGAACTCAATCAGCCTCTGATTAAATGACACACACTTTCACTGTACGGTCAGCCCTCCAAAGCTCAAGCTAAAACAGTATGGAAGCATTAACAGGTGATCAGAAAACTGCCTCCCAAGCAACATATTCGGTACAACATTGTTCCAATAACAGCCAGGACAGAAATGGATTGAAATGGAACTGGAGTTGATGCTTCAGTATTACTCTTTGAATGAAAAACAACACCACCTGGTAACTTTATGAAGAACACCATACACTGATGAAACAGTTGCTAATGATTCAGCAGCTGAAGTATCCTTCTATAGTCCCATGTTTTTGCTAAGATACCAGTCTCAGCAAACACTGGCTACGGTGGCCTGGTGGGTCTTTAAGGCTCCTTCATGATGTAAACGTACACTGATGTGAGGAAGTATTTCAAAGAGTCTATAACAGAATACATCCAGTGGTTCTCCGGTATCAAGTCTTTTCTCACCACACATTTATTGATCTCCATCTGGGAAAAAAATGAATAATTATTTAACTTCTGTGAAAAACTGGCATGGTAGACCAAAGATTTGTAAGTGAGCAACGAAAAACAAACATGAGCTTCAATTCATCTTGACATTGATGAATAGAATGTTGATAACAATTACTCTGGAATCATAGAATTATTATACTACTTCCTGTTGAAACATTACCACAACCTTGAAAGCATATGCAGCATTTTTTTATCTTGAAAATGTGCAATAAATAAATAAATATGTGTACTCACCCATCCTCCACGCCGCTTCAACCAGTGAACCAGGTACTTGCGAACAAACTGGCCTAGACTGTCCACAATGGCATGAACATTAGACACATGTCCTTGTCTCACACAGTCCACTGCCAGAGCCCCTGCTACTGCGTACATGGCCACGATCTTTCCCCATGTTACACCTGGAACAAAATAACTGTCATTATTGCAAAAAAAACACCCCAAAAAACAGTAATATTACATTTTATAAGCCAGGTCTGATACGTCACTGTGTATGAAGATGGAGCATAATGAAGTAAAAGTAGTAAAGCATTGTATTTTAGTCCATTTTTACTTAAGTACATTGTGGATGCTTTAGTGCAGAGATATCAAACCCATTTTCACCAAGGGCCACATCAACAAAATGGTTCCCCTCAAAGGGCCAGCCATATGTAATGTAAAATAAACAACTTTTTTTAACTCGTTCATTAACTGTTTCTGTTTTTATTACTTATTTGGGTTACAAATATTGCACATGCATGTCCATGAACATAAAAAATATGGCTGTATAATTGCGTATCTGATAAACTGACATTTTACGGCAGTCATAACTTTTAATCTACCTTGTCATGGGTCACATAAAATGACATGGCGGACCACATTTGGCACGCAGGCCTCGAGTTTGACACATGTGTTTTAGTGGATGCTTTTTACTTTTACTTCAGTAGATTTGAAAGAAGGTACATTACTTTTCAGTCCTGTTTAAAAAGGTAAAGGAGTAGAAAGTACAAAGTATTTTTTATATTTTTTGAGACCTGCTGAAAAAGGCACAGAGGTATATTTTTAACACGTTTATAATCTGAGAAAACAAAAATATATCAATAAAATCAGCTGTTTCTGTGAATACATTTACTTTTTACTCTTTAAGTACATTTTTAAACAGGTGCTTTAACACTTTTACTTGGGAAGATTGTGCTGCGGAATCTGTAATTTCACTTAACAAAACTGAGCACTTCTTCCACCACTGCTATGACCTGACATACGATTTTACCACAGCCATCGTATCTTTGCTCATAAATACGCTGTAAACGCCAGGTTAAAGTCAACAAAGCACTGCGTTTGAGCGGCTGATAACGCGCCTTACCGAGCTACAGTTCAAATTAACTTGACCAGACTTGCCTTCTCGTGTGTAGGAGGCTGTGACGCAAGTAGTTAGAAAATCTGTATCTGTATTTGCTGCCATAAAACTCAATTGCAACACGGACGATTTCAGTGAATGTAACTAACCTGAATATAATGTACTCTGCTAATTGGAGGCATCCGGATTTTAAGGCCAGAACAGATTGTTATAATGACCGTCAGGGATGTAGTGACCAGCTAATGCTCTTAACCTGCTTTAGCACGGCTTGCTCTCGCTGCTGACCCACACTGTCTGAGGTAGCTGCGGTATAAGGAGATAGAAGTCTTTGCGAGATTAAAGGAGATCCCTTGACCAATAAGGCTACAGAATTATGCCTCGCTCCTTACTGAGAAGAACGCCAAGAATAGTCTGAACATCAAAAAGGATAAAGGGAAGACACACAAACTAGTCCAGACATAACCAGAACATAATTATGATGGATTCTCATTACATAATCTTAGTCATTTAACTCCCTGACATCGTCCAAGTCTTGACTACAAAGCTATTTTAGATTTCCAGTATAACGAATCACCCGGCGCGTTCTATTTATAGCCATTTTAACCACCACATAAGGCCGGGCCAGTCCAAGTTCAACGCTTTGTTTTTATTTATGCGGAATCCCACGCTGTGTCTAAAAACAACATCCATGTGACGTCTAAACAAGCACAACCGCGCTCCGAACATGGACATTATATCAGACCAGCTGCTATTTTATCTTTCCATCAAAAAGGCCCAGGTCAATGGGGCATGTCTAATTCTGTGCAGACTCACTGTAAATCTCAAAGGAACTTGCATGTTTGTTTGCAGGTTTTTACTAATATTTCATAATTTATGTACTTATTATTAGGATACTCTGTCTGAAGTTCCCATTTTAAACATCCAGTCCAGACGCATTTGTATTTGAGAAAAGGCCTCAAACCTACAGAATACTTTGTTGCGTGTACTTGACATTATGTTCCTCGTTATAATTGCAGTCTGTTTGTAATTGCGACTGTTCAGTTTCGATGTGACGTGTGAATAGGAAGTAGAACAAAGAGTTTAATTTGTGTCCTGATGGAAGATAGGGGAGGGACTTGACAAGTTTTCTTCTTCCTACTCCTTTTTGAGCTTGTGTAAGAATAGATTGTGAGATGTGCTTTAGGTGTACATGTGCTAAAAAACATAAATAAAATAAAATAAATAAATAAATAAAAATAAATAAATACATAAATAACAATAAATAAATATAAATGAATAAATAAATAAAAATAAATAAATTCCATGTTTCTAGAAAATGTCCCACGTTTTCAATCAGTGTCACATGACTTATAAAGTGACATTTACATTAATGAGGATATATTCTGTATATCTGTAAACAAATCCAGACTTTTGGGTACAGTACAGGCTTTGAGGGTTATAATATGTTAGAACCTGTTGCTTTTCCAATCTCTGTGTTTTATGATTGATAAAAACAAAAAAAATAATAAAAAAAATAAAAATCATCCCTTCATGTCACAGAATATTCAACAGCGTCCCTATTTTTCTACCATTTGACCTTGTGACCCTAGAAACATGTGGAGCTTGTTATGTTATGTTAGCAAAAGTATCTGTATATCTTTGTACGACTGAAAGCAGAAGCACAGCGCTGTCCTGATTGCCCAGTTTAAGACTCTTTAAAATAATTTAGCATCTCATCAAACTACTGAACCTTTCATTATTTAAAAAAAAAAAAAAGCATCCTCTTATGTCTAAACCCTAAACTTTTACTGCTATAGGCCCGAAAATGAATATGCAATAATGAGCCTAAGTCTTCTTTTTTTTTTAGCCTAATGCATCAAAAATTACAGTACGTTTGTCATGACAGCACCAACCTGTTGAGAAAATCTCCGTGGCCACACCGATGAAAGCATCCGACACCATGTTCGCCATGGCAACAGAGATGTTCAGCTGCCGCGCCACGTTTCTGTACAAACTGGGCTGTATACACTCCAGCTCGTCGCCTGGGCAACAGAGGAAGGAAGAGAAGACAGCAACAACGTTCATGGTCAGTGATAATTATTAAACTAAACTAAACTGGGGGAAAAGAAACGCAGCCCTGGGGTTTGGACTTGGACATAGACACAGACACAAACTTTAGTGTTCGTAAAGATCAAGATGTCATGTTGCTTAAATTACAGGACATATAGGGACCAATTCAGGTTGCAAACTATTTAAAAATATATATAACGCTTTAGTAAGTTATAGTCAGTGTTGGGAAGTGACAGAATAATGAGAATATGCACTGAGAGTACTAATTTTTTTTGCATTCCCGTAACAGTTACTCTTTCATTTGGTGGTATTCAGAACAGTTATTTTTCTTTTTTTCTGTCTTTCTTTATCTTTATTTCTACAGGGGAACCCAATGAGAACAGTTGAACTCTCATTTTCATGGGAGCCCTGTTACATACAAGTCCATATAAATCATTAAAAACAGTTGCAGGTGTTTGTAGAAAAGTCTGAAATCTAAAATCTAATGTCAAAAGGCTAGAATATGGCGTTTGATCATGTAATTTAGGCTTCAAACTAAACATAATCGGGGAGAAAAATGGACAAATCTGCTCGTGTGGAGAGTGTATGTGTGATTTTTCCTTCTCCAATTAGTGACAGTACCATGTTGCGTCTTTACACTACAATTTAAATGCAACTCTGTGCAAAGATATTCTATATATATTCAGAATACAGTACCCTGATTGGACCATGTATTCTGTAACTAAACACATTTTCAAAGTATTCTTCCCAGACACGATGAGAGTAGATGTAATGTGCCTAGGACCAACACCAGAACGGATTGTTGTAACGCAGTGTCCAGCTAATGCTATTAACCTGCTTTATTATGTCTAACTCTTACCCAGACAGAGAAGCACCATAGACGCCTCATAGACCGATGCGTTCGAACAGGAGAAATTCAGCTCAGCTTTCGACCAACCCAGTCCATTTTGGTTAAGTCTTGAAACAATATAGTCTTTGCACAAAGCTTTCGACTGTGACACCAGTTCTTTATCTGTCAGCGAGCGGTCAAACACATCCAGAACCTCTGCGGCAAAGCCCTTAGAACGCCAAAGGACGTCCATGCCAGAGGGATGCGGACTGGAGATCAGCGTCAAAGGATGAGACAAGGCACCTGGGGGAGAAAAGCGTGCTTCTTTTACAAATCTTTTACTTAGAAAACATCACAGGACATTCAGAATACTGTGATAATACCTAGCATCTATGGTCTGTTTACCGCGCTGAAAAAGAAATGGAAGAATTAAAAAGTAAAAACATGACTTTGATGATTGAAAACCTGCACATAATGACTTTTTATATTGGTTTGCACTGTAGGAAACATACTGTATTAGACCTGGACACCTTTTATTGTATTTAACTGCTAATTCCAATGATAAACTGATCTCTTATTAGTCTTATTGTGATGGAAATTGAAGTTTATTAATGTTGTGAAGAAAATATTCTTATCATATGTCGTTAAACGTATTTAATCCGTGTCAGTCTCTCAGACCCAGACCAGACATTAACACGTGCAAAGTCTCTGTCCCATCGTCCTCCAGGAAAGTCTTCGTTGTCTTAGCTGACTTTAAGTGTAAAAGTTCACTATCTCATGTCTGTGAAACAAAAGTCACTGCTCTGAAATGTACGTAGCTTTGTCATTCTGGAATAAACACTCAAAACTAAGAATCAGTGGGAGAGATGCTCAAGGAGACAAACTCAGAGAGACTTAGGACCCCGAGGGAGACCAGTCTGTGTCCAGGGCAGGTGTCCTTGTCCTGTCTGTATCTGCTGTAACAAAGAATAAACCAAACTTGCATTTCAAAACTCACCGGGCTTCACAAATGGATCACTTTTCATGTAGAATTGTGATCTTTCCACAACACTTTTAATGTAATCGTAAAGAAATATGTGTTTTAATGTGTGTCCACCTGCTCTGGGTCCGCAGGTGGACAGGAGATGGAGCTAAATCTGGTACAAATCATGTTTTCTTTTGTAAGATGAATTAATTTGTAGGTGATTCTATATCTATCTGATCAAAGTTATATAAGAATGAACTGTAGGCGTTTTTGTTGTGAGTGGGACAAAGATATTGCTCCACATCTTGAGTGTTATGCAAGACGCACTCTCACACAGATTTACCATGGAGAAAAACACAGAATAATTAAGTAAAATGTGGAAGAGTCTCTAAACTAAACTCAACAATTACACCTTAACACGTTTCAGCTTGAAGAATCAGCGCTTACCTTCATTTTAGGGCTGTTTACGCGCGTTGTTCATGTTGTGTTTATGTCCAAAGAGGCTCGGGCCACGGTGCTAAACGCTCCAAAATCACTACAGTCTACTTCCCCCGCTGTGGTGATTGTGTTTCATCAGCCTAAAAAGACGAAAGATAAAGCTTTGTGAAGTTTTGGGCGCTGCTGTTGTAGTTCTCTGTTCAGTGTGATCCTCGCTTTGGGTAAAAAGCGCACGACTTGGCCTCAGCGGGAGGACGCAGCTGAGGACGCACGGGGAGGACGCCTACCTGCGGGTCCACCTTCACATCGACGCTCAGAGGTGCGTTTGGTTTATAAGTTAGAGGCATCCAGAGAAGGTGGAGCTCTGTGGGGGAACGTGGAGAAAGAAGCACCTCCAAAAACTTAAACCAAGCGCGCATGAACTCAACAAATTCACCTGAACGTGGCCACAAAACGAAATCTATTCAACTTATGTCAGACACCAGCCCCTTTTCAGCCTCTAGGCACAAAGGTGTGTTCATTTTTACTAAATATCCCGTGGCTTGTGCACTCCTAATGCAGTGAACCTGAGGCACAGTTTACATAAGTGTGTCGATCTGGAGCCAAAAGTGTCGCTCCTAATCCTCTACAGACCAATATAGATGTTCTGACCTGAAGACGAGCTCAGTCAGGGAACTTCCTTTTGGATTCAGAGCCATTCTCAACATTTTAAACAGTTCTAACAAAAGCATGACTTATCTCAGGTCTATAAGGTTCATTACATTTGGTTTATAAGGTTGTTCTTTACATCCCTCTGCTGCATAAACCAACAGAGTTTAAGACAATATTTTCATAAACTAAGGTTAAAGTTTAGCCAAAATTTACCCTTCACTTAAGCAATAAAAAAATCTTATGAAATATGCTGTAAATTGCACATAAAGCCCTTTATGCCCTTGTTTGGCCACATGGTGTCGCTGTTTAATCTTTGGATCATGAGTCACGGTGAGTTTACGTCATGGTTTATTTTTACTATATATATATATATATATATATATATATATATATATATATATATATATATATATATATATATATATATATATATATATATATATATATATATATATATATATATATATATATATATATATATATATATATATATATATATAAATAAATAAATAAAACTAAATAAATAAATCTATTTTCGCAATATTTAATCTCTCTCTCTCTCTCTCTCTCTCTCTATATATATATATATATATATATATATATATATATATATATAGAGAGAGAGAGAGAGAGAGAAATAGATTAAATATTGCAAAGATTTTTTTAACTGTACAGTACAAAAGTGTTGAGCTGGGGGCTTATAATGAGCTAATGTTTTATTATTGATCAGAATGAGTTTAGTTATGAAGTTAAAACTAGTTTTGACATTCAGTTTCAGAGTTGAGTCTCCATTTTCTTTCTTTCATTTATTTATTTATTTATCTATCTATCTATCCTTTCTTCCCTTATTATTTTCCTTTCCTTTCTTTCTTCGTTTTTTCCTCTTTTCTTTAAAAAAATAATTGCAAAGCTCTTTATTCTACACACAGAGACTAAAACATTAAGGGACATTACTTCCAAATGAGTGAACAAAAAAAAAAAAAAAGCTGTTGATTCCAGTGTCCTTGATCCTGCAGTGGGACCTCAGCTTGTGACAAAGAGATTCCAGTGGTCAGACATTTTTTTATATATATCAGATGAATTAGGCTATATTTTTCAAACCTCACATTTTCTTTTGTCAATTTCAGCTAAATTCCTGTTTAAATTATTAAATTGGTTAATTGAAAACCATGAGGAGGATGTCAGCAGGACAATAGCTCACATTTACTGGGTGCTGTTGTCCGTTTCTATACAATAAACACGATTGTTTTACAAATGTGATAATAAACAATGACATGTGGGACAGCTGACTGTGGCATATATTTTAACAATAGCACAATGACAAACACATCACATCCCACACCCTCCACTTTAACTGAAGCTCACATGCATTTAGAGGTATGGCATAAGTATCTACTCTATACTGTGTTTTTCCACTCTGTTAATGCCTCAGGATTTTATATTGTAAGTGGACATGATGTAAATAGGCCTGTAAAGGGTTAACGTAGATGTCAGTTATCACTCTATATCTGAAATTGTGCACAAAGTTTAAAGGATATAATCGGATATAACTGCTCCCTTTGTTCTGCAGTACAGATTCCTTTCATTCCAGGCAGCCGTTCGATGCTACAGACACATCTGGGAGACTCCAGGCCACACGCCCAGCATCATCACTGGCCCTTGGCAAACAGGTTAAACCAGAGCCACTGGAGAACTCCACATAGCAGACCCAGCCCTAGCACAGGGTGGGAAGGGATGGGTGGAAAGTGACGTCATGTTTGTGGGAGTATGATAATTTACTCCACTTCAACTTTGCCCTACATATTTCCTTATCAATATTAATTTGATTGTTGATTCTGCTGGGTGTGTTTTTGAGGCCTGGGTAAGCTGATAAAACTTATTTCCTCAATTAGGTAAAAAAAAACACAACATCTTAATAGAGAAGCTTAAAAATACAACCTTTTTTTTTTTTAAACATTGGTTGATTATATAGGGCCAAGGTTGCTTTAACCAGGGCGGACAGCTCTCTGACCCCATCCCATTCACTGAACTGCCAGTCCAATGAGAGGCCATGAAAGTCTGAGTGAGAAGGTGGAGCCAGCCTTGAAGCAGGGTGTGGTTGTGAAACCAGCAAGATTTCTAGTAATGCCCTGGGTTTAAAAATGAGTAGAATCTGTTCAGTCAGTCAGTTGAGACATCGCTTAGACTTGTGCTCATCCATTTCCCAACCTTCCCTCACTCCACCCTGTTGCTCATTTAACACAAGAATCTAATCATATCTTTGTCATTGCATTGTGAGCGCTGCTGGAGCATTGATTTGAGCGGGTGGACTGCGGGCCTGGTTTAACTGGTCCTTGGATACAGACTGTGTGCTCTTTACCCTGGCTGTGCAGCTGCTCTCTGATAGTGCCAGAGATCAGGGCTCAGGAGGTAAGTCACTTTATACTTGACCATGTTTTTCACAGAAGCGAGTGAACGTGGGCGGGTGCTTTATGGGGCACACAGGTACAGTTACTAGTTTTTAGCTTTTTTTCTTTGTCTAATGGTGTAGAAACTTATTTGACTGTACGCTGTAGCTGCCCATGCTCATCGCTCAGGCTGGGCATATGGGCCTGATCTCTGCCTCACCTGTTTGACAAGCTCTGTTAGTCAGCATGAGAGTATTTCATTGTTTTAATCTGACAACTTTACAACTTCTGTAAAGCACACGTTGATTCATTGATTCTTCTGTCACTTTTTTTCACAAAGAGTCCACACAAAGCTTTCAAAAATGAGCCATTATCCCCCGCAGTATTCTTTTGTTGCTGTCCCAAACATGCGGTTTTAATGACAGTAGAAACATTTTCAACACAAACGTACATCTGCCCACTGTTTATTTAGTGAAGAGAGCAGGTGGTGAGGCTGCTGTGTGCTCACCGCTGCGGAAATGACTTATTTAGGAATATTTACACAATCTTGTAAGTATTTTTGTATGTTCTTTTTAGGGTGATACTGGGAGAGAAGGAAACTTGTCAAGATGTCGCGGCAAATTGCATCAGGCATTGTAAAAATCAATGATTACTTTTATGAAAAAATAGGTGAGTTGCGTATTCATTAAACATGCAGTTAAGTCAATAAACTGCAAAAGAAATGTACATGTAAAGCTTTAAATGTGCATGTTTTTTGTTTGTTTGTAGATGTCAGAGTTCGGGATTACCCACTAATGCAAACTCCAATAGATATGACTGTTATACTGCTGACCTACGTCTTCTTCGCTGTCTACGCCGGGCCGCAGCTCATGGCCAACCGCAAACCTCTCCGTTTAAATGCAGCTATGATAATCTACAATCTGTCCATGGTTTTATTCAACGCTTACATTGTCTATGAGGTATGTTTGCAAAAAAAAAAACAACAACAAACACAAAACAAATCCGATATCTGACACAAACTTCTTCTTAGTTCTTGATGTCAGGATGGGCTACAACATTTACATGGAGATGCGACCTCATTGACCTCTCCAGCACGCCGCAAAGCCTCAGGGTAACGCACGAACACTGTTTTACTGAGCAAATAAAGGTGCACTATGTAACTTTTCTGGCTGAGAGTTTCCCACCTTCTCGTCTTCACGGAGATGCGATTACGTTGCCTTGAAGTGTTAAAGCAAAAGACGAGGTTTAAACTGCGTCCGTGTGGGTCGGACCTGGACGACTGAGGGATCACACGGACGTCTTGGAGTATTAAAGTTGTTTATCTCCATGGAGACGCCACAAGGCTGAGTTACAGGTCGGATCTGAGGAGAGGCGACCCAGCTCACGCTAAGAATTTGTTTTTCCCAAGCTATAAAAACGGCTGCAACTGGATGAAAGCAAGATGGTTTTAATGTTTCCGTGGAGACAAGCAGATGGCAAACTCCCCACCTAGAAAGTGACATAGTGCACTTTATATTTCAGTCTGGATTTTACTGTTTAAATATAGAATTGAACACATGAGACCAGCAATATAAAGTTTTTCAGTGACCTTAGTAAGCCACAAATGCAAAGAAATCAGACCAAAATGTCCAAATATAAAGTTATACGTGATGATGTTAAATTACAACAAAAAAAAACAACAACAATCGGACACTGACAGTCAAAGTACTTCACTGAAAAGAGTTTGATGGTAAGTAAATCTTCAGGAACCCTTCTATATTGAGAAATTGGACACATGCAACACGCTGAAAATGTGAACTTTCCCTGCTCACGTGTCCAGTACCGTTACACATCTTTACACACATCTGTGGACTGATTGTGTTTTTGCTTATTCGTTGTTTTCTGTTTCTTCCATAGATGGTTCGAGTAGCATGGATGTTTTATATTTCTAAATATATTGAACTTCTGGATACGGTGAGTAAGCGGTAAACTGTGTGGAAAACATTGTGACTGTTTGTTTGTGGTAAATGTGTCTGATGTTTGTTTTATTTTAGGTGTTCTTTGTGCTAAGGAAGAAACAAAACCAGATAACATTTCTCCATGTTTTTCACCACTCAGTTATGCCTTGGAGTTGGTGGTGGGGCGTCGCTCTTACTCCTGGTGAGCAGACGTACATGCAGTTTAAACACATTTCATGTCAGAAAAGTTTATGAAGGACCAACGACCTGGATAAACAGGTTGTTGGTGGATAAACAGAGACTTTTAGAACTTTACTTTCTGTAGTTTTCAGCTTTTGTTTTTCAAATTTCACAAAAACTACCACTTGACTGAATTACCACAGGTGAAACCCACCAAATAATGTAAGAATTAGAAACAAAACATGAAAATATGCTGAAAGCTCCACCCAGTAAACTCATACATTACTCATAATATAAACTAACAAAAGCTGTTTACTTTATCCATACAATCTTAGCGCAAATGTTTAAGGAACTGTGACATTTTTTTTTATTTATGTATAAAAAAAACGGTATAGTACTAAACATAACAGGACTTGACAAGAGACATAAACATGCAAAGGAGACAAAGAAACAGACAAGAAAATGATAAACCTGGTACAAAGCAAAGGACAAGAAACAGAAATAAAACAATGGTCAGAGCTTTGGGTGGGTTGAGGGGGCGGGTTGTTGAGGGGGGTGGGTTGAGGGGGTGGACTGGGGTCTTACAATGAGCTAATGTTTTATTATTGATCAGGTCAAATGAATGAGTGAGTAAAGTTATGACGTTAAAACTATTTTTGACATTCAGTTTCAGGGTTGAGTCTCTATTCTGTTTTATTTTTTCCTTTTTCTTTCTTCCCTTTTTATTTTCCTTTTTTTCCTCTCCCTCCTTTATTTTCTTCCTTCCTCTTTTATTTAATTTTTTTCTATCCATTTCTCTTTTTTTCTCCCTTTTCCTCTCTTCCTTTTTCCTTTTTCTTTGACTGAATAATTGGATAACCTCCCCCACATCATTTCTGCCCTGTACTCAATCTAATACTATTTGTGTGCGTGTCTGTGTGGGGCAAGTGATGTCTAAAGTGCATTAAAAATAGGGCCTTTTGCGAGTATTTCTACTTGTAACTGTGACATTTTGATTTGAAATCCCATAAACATGACCTAACTGTGTCCTTAGACCTGACATAGACATGTTCAAATGAAATCTAACTAACAACTGCAATGCTAATTTATTCGTAATGACAAAAAATTTGGAGTTTATTTGGTGTTTTGGTTCAAGATAATTCTCCAATTAGAAAGCAGAATGAGCCCCATATGAGTCTCATTTGGGTTCAGTGCTGAAATCCAGGTGATTTAAACCAAAAAAAAAAAGTCTTTCTCTGATGTCCAGCAGCTGCAGTTAATCCCTAACCGGTGCCTCTTCTGCTCTACTCTGTCCACATACTGAGAATGAGAAAAACCGGTATTTTCCCTTTGCTTTTTACACACTGGCAGCCACAGTTCACTTGTGATTGTTTAGGTTTACCTTTTTTTAAAACTGTAAGGGCACAGGTTACATATACTTCCATTATAATGCATTCAAATATCTTCTCTTTCAGCTGGAGGAATGGGCTCTTTTCATGCTATGGTGAATTCTGCCGTCCACGTCATTATGTATTTCTACTATGGACTGTCTGCCGCCGGCCCACGCTTTCAGAAATACCTGTGGTGGAAGAAGCATATGACGGCCATCCAGCTAGTACGTGCTTCATGTTTTGTTAATTTGTATAAAACTAACCAAAAATAGCATAGATATATCTTATTTTGTCATATTTCTCTCAACAGATTCAGTTTATCCTGGTGTCCGTTCATATCACCCAGTACTACTTTATGGAAAAATGTGACTATCAGTTTCCCCTGTGGATTCACCTCATCTGGATGTATGGCGTTTTCTTCTTTGTCCTGTTCTCTCACTTTTGGGTGCAAGCTTACATAAGAGGCAAACGACTTCCGGCCTCAAAGAGCACCAAAGAGATGAATGGACCGACACAAGACGCTGTTACAGTTGTGGCCAATGGCGTCCACGTGGGTAACGGGCATGTCCCCCAGCACAGCAATGGGAAAATATTCATGGCCAAAGTAAAGGAAATTTGACTTGAAGTAAGAAGAATCTACATTTTGAAGTGGTTATTTTAGGACAGTCATATTTAACACTGCCTGAGATTATGTTGCTCCCCAAAAATTCCACAGCAGCACTGTGTCCATGCGAGCGTGGAGTGCACCTCAGGGGTATGTGAACGGCATTCTGTGTGGCCAATTGTGTTTTATTGTATGTAACTAATTATTGTATTGGTCACTCAACTGTTGCTTCTCTCCAATTTAAACTCGGGCTTGAATCTGACTCTGACTGGAAGACTACATGACAGCTTATGTTTTGGAGTATTGCACAATTTCCACTGAAAACAGCACATGTAAATACCAAATGAATGTCGGAACATTTTTAATTGTTTTTTGTTTATTTAACTTTTGAAATAAAATGATGTTTCAAGTTTGTTTTATAAAATTAGTAAACCTAAATGTTTTCATTAAGAAAATGTTAAAAGCAGTCACAAAGTGGACTTTTTTTTAGACTGAAATGTGAAATAACATACTTGCCCTGTGAGGCAAGGAGGGTTTTGCAGTTTATGTAAAATAAAAGTTTTACTCCCAGCGAGTATGTAAAAGCATTTTCTCATTACTGTTAGATGGCTAACCTTATGAACCAGTCAATGCTTTAAATTAAAGCCCCAGTATGTGATTTTTTTTTGCCAAAAAATAGACAATAAAAGCACATTTTTTTCATTTTATTTTATTACAGTCATGACTGAGTGGGCTTGCATCTCCACAAACCTCTTACTTGGCCTCCCATTTTTCTCCATGGAATTACCATTTGGTCATAATTTTCCACAGTAGTGGCTTAAAAGTCCATCTCCACTGAGAATGTTCCAAAGTGTGGTTTTAACTTTCTATTTCTGCAGAAGTTATGTTTCAATACTCACATTTCTAAAGTGTAGATAATTTCTATTTAAGGGAGGGTGGTGGGTGTTTGAGAAATTCCATTTCTGTCCTATATGGAGCTCAGTATAGCACAAGTGGAATTTCTCCAATGGGGGTCGACCTCCTACTCGTTTTCATGTGCTCAGCAAAAGAGTCCTGTACTTTGCTGTGAGCAAAGTCACCTCTCCACAGAACAGACCTAACCTTCACTGTGGGTGATTGTCCTGCACGGAGACAAGCAGGTGGCCAATCCTCAAGAACAAAGAAAATAAAAAAAGCAGGAACAGGAGACAATGTTTTTAAAACACCATATACAGTTTAGTAGCAAAAAAGTAGATTTAGTTTTTAAGACCATTTCTAGGGCAGCTTAGAATGTCATGTTCCCAGGCTACACATTGAAATTACTTATGTCTTGTTTCAAACAATGTTAAATAAAAAAAAAATAAAAAAAAGTGAGAAACATTTATTACCTAGCAAATCATCTCAATTACACAATGAAAAGTTAAGGTTTTAAAAAGGAACAGTGAAATAAACCCCTAAATGTGCACTTGCCAAAACAAATAACCTTTACACCATCAACGGGAGAAGTTAGGCCATAAAGTTATGGCCAAAATGTTTATTATAGGTTAAATAAAAATAGTTCATTTAGTACTGTGAAAAAAAAAAATCTAAGACTCATTATCTGATGGAGTGGTGCAAACCAGTAGTTGTTGGTTTTACCAACCGATCCATGGCTTTCTTTTTAACAGGATCCACTTCAAAACTCTTCCATATTTGAATAGTCTCATCACCAGCAACAGTTGCCATTGTAGAGTTGTCTGGGCTTAGAACTACACTGAGCACTCGGTCTGCATGTCCTAAAGACAAAAAAAAATTTAAGCAAGTAAATATTTAATATCTCCAAGTTTACGCAAAAAACAAAAACAAAAAAAACAAAAAAAAAAAAACTCACCACTGAGCTCTGCCACCTTTGTGAGTGAAGGATACTTCCAGACAACAACATTATTGTGTGCGTATCCATGAGCAGAAACCAGCTCTTTGTAATTTGGTGCAAATACAAGAGAAGATACCTGAAAAGAACGTCAAGTTTAGTGCTTCCTCTTGCAGCATGCAGTTACATTTCAAGTTTAAAGATCTATTAGCTTTACCTGGGACTGAGAGTCTATTGAACTGATGCAAGAGCCACTGTTGACATTCCAGATGCGTATGTGACGGTCACTCGTGCCACCCCCAGATGCAAGGATATTTGGTTGCCACGGACACCAAGCCAAGGCCTACAAAGAAAAATGCACACTATAAAATATTCAACTATTTCTGTAGCATTTACAAATAAAAAGTACAGACCTTAACAGCTCCTTGGTGTTCACTCCAACTGCGAACAGCCTGGCTCTCATTGCCCATACTACCATCCGAGACACGGGGCCATACACACACCAGATTGTCATTGCCTCCGCTGGCCAGATATCTGCCGTCGGGTGACCACTTGAGCCCGCATACTTCTTGTGAGTGTGCGGTCAGTGAGAATATGTGGTGTTGTGCCATTCTCACATCATGATGATGGACGTGTCCCGATCTGGAGCCACTGTTAAATAAAAGTAAACCTTAGCTTTACGTAGAGGGATGAAAAACCACATTTGTACTTTTACACTACCTTGAAAGAATGTAGTCATTCCAACTGAGACTAGCAACTCTGGCTGTGTGGCTAGCCATGCTGCGAAGTCTTTTCTGGTTCTCAACATCCCATAACTAAGGCAAAAAAGGTGATCAGTCTTGAGGGGCATTTTAAAAAAAAAAAAAGAATTGAATGTACCTGAACTTTGCAATCACTGGTGCCAATTGCAAGATAGCTTCCTTCTTTGGTCCAGGACACAGAACAAATATAATCCTCCTCACGCTCCAGCTTCATTAGAAGAATTACATCTCCTTGAGTTGCATCCCACAGATAAACACTGTTGTGGAGTGCGACAGCAAGCATGTTTCGACTGCTCCAGTCAAGTAGATTTAGATCTGCAATTTAAAAATCATAAGTTAACAAAAGCATCTCCACAAAACACAACATGTTTGAACTTTACTTACAGAAATCATTACGAAGTTGAGGAGCATCCAAGATTTTGTCAGGTGTTGAGGAGATGTATCTAGTCTTTTTGGTTGAGGCAGGAGTTGTACCCTGACTGTAAAGAACCTTCAGATTGTTTTGGTAGCCTGTAATACAGGGTCATACATTCAACATGGCTGCCAAACCTTTATAGAATGATAAAGACAGTTCAAGGAGGCGTTTCAGTGAAATACCTTCTGGTGCATTTAGAGGCTTTCCTCCAAGATGTAGGATCTTGGCATCTTCAAGATCATATCCATTTAAGGTCACCGACATGGCTTTCTGGTCATTAGTTAAAAAGGGTCAGTTTAAACATTAATAGCAGTTTAACCATTGCATTTACCGTACTTACTGCTGAAGTAGTAGTTGGGTTGTCAGGTTCATTTTCTTTAGTGAGCAAAAAAGTGGCCACGTCCATCTGTTTACTGTTTCTGATGGGGATAAAACGGTCGCCACCCATTTTGGAAGGAGTTTGTTTTTTGCCCTTCCCTGAAATAGAATTTGAATGAACATGCAGCAGTTTCAAAACACTCCAAACAAGCTACTGAAACAAGACTAACCTGGGGTCTTGCTGGGCGTTTTGGAGGAGCTCAGAGACACATTTACAGACTTCCCAGGAGACAGGCCGTTCCCTGCTGCTGTGGTGGAGGAGCTGGCCTTCCTCTGCCATCTCGCCATCGGGGCGTTTGTGATGGGCATGTCCAGCTTCAAAATGCTGTGAATGTCGTTCTCAAAGCCGAACTGGGCCATCTTCTGTGGGCTCTGAACCACCAGGAAACACAAGATAAAGCTGTATCAAATCAGATACAAAAATAATTAGATGTTACCCAGGAGCTAGCTTCAGATTAATAAGCCTGACATAACGTTAACGCTAAACAATAGCTGCTAAATAGTAAACAACGCGTAAAGCTATTGCATAAACGTTGCTTGTAACTGTTTATCCGTATTTATCTGCATTATATTTTGAACCTACCTCGGAAACAACGCTTGTTCACTCGCAAAGACACGCCACTTTTCTTGTCAGGTTTTTGAATCTCCTCCCGGAACATTCACACGGTTTAAATGTCTGAATACTGGACGCTGATTGGTCACTTCCTGCGTGGCCGTTGTTGATACTATGGCAACAGCTTCAAATGCGGTGTTGTGATTGGTGGATAACAACGCATGCGCAGAACACTTTGCTGTTTAAAACGATTATTGCCATCTGCTGGACAAAATATTAATATGCACGCAGGTCTTCTTGAAGAAACCTAAGTATTAAACCTACATAAACTAGACTAGGTAATTTTTAACCTACAAGCTACAAACAGAAACTGTAAACAACGGGTGTTTTTAGTTTCAGAGTAGTTAGCTCTGCCCTTCAGACAGATATAAGGCAGTGTTCAGCAGTGACCTGAGCAGAACTGAAGAAGTCGCTCCCTCACTCCTACAACTTTATGTCCTGTTGACATATTATATATTTTCTTTTACTATACATTAAAAATATTTATTTCACGTCTCCATTAAGTCAAATTCAACAATGGTTTGGATAAACACACTTTTATGAAATCAATTATTTTACAAAATGTGTTTATTTTTCATCAAAAGATTAACAAACATATCTGCAATAATCCAGTAGTAGAGTTAATACAACGTGTATTGATGAAATAAAAAATTAAATACAGCCTCATGACATAAAGAGATCTGATAAATCAAAATATAATTTGTTTATTTTGAGCATTGATAGAGGGTTTTTTATACCTGTCCAAGAAAAGAATGAAAACAAAATGTATGAATACACATTGAATGTATCACATATACAAAATATCTTTAAACTGAAGGTTTTGTTTGAAAGGGATGAACTAATTCTTATTTATTTCCACCCCGTGTTATGCACATTTCTAGTATCCTTCCAGTACGTGTGTTATAAAGTCAAACAAATCTTGTAATATTAAAATTCATAAAGGCTCAAAATTTCATATTCAAGACAAAGCATTTACAGCAGTGGTTGATAACAATAATGATATAAATAAAGTGCTGCTATACTGTGAAAATATGTCATATTTTGATGCGTTTTCTTACACTTGTGAATACTTATGCATTGCTTGTACTGCTCCTGAAAACTCTTTGACCCCTCACACAGAAACACATAAACTTTTTCTTGTAGTTTTGGATGGTCTTTATAATCCTTTAGATAGTGTGGTAGCCAAATCCTTTTATGTCATGCGTTTCTTCAGGCATGTCTTTTGGATAATGTATAACTGATCCAATAACACCTACAGAACAAAAGAAAAGTTAGCATATAGCATATTAGAAAGAAGACTAAAACACACAGAGAGAGTTGTTGTTTTACCTCCAGGCTGCCTCGGACCTAAACAGGGAGGGAAACCACATGACCATGAGAGCCCATAACACAATCATGTGGCATGTTATCATCTGGCTGAACTTAATAAAAGTGCAATTACTCACCCACAATTTTGGAAAGACGGAGACTGATTACAATTAGACCAGTAAAAGCCAGAACTGCCAAAAGAGGGATCAGTAACTGCGGCAATGGAATGTGTGAAACTAAGAAAAACACAAGAAAATGAAACTAAACAGTTGTAGCTGCACAAGAGCATCTTATTCAGTGTTTCCTATAACAGTTTCCTGAGACATAGTGCAACAGGTGATCTAATCTTAGTATAAATGTCACTTGCTTCTGTTTAATCTGCAAACAGTTCCCTTTTTGACAAACATCAGTCTACACCAAGTTATGCTATAGGCTGCTGTTACCTTTTTGCTCCTCAGTAAACTTTAATTCTTTCATCAGCTGGATGCATCCCTCCTGAAGACGTACTCTCTCCATTTTTGTTCGCTCAACTTCCTGATCCCACTTTTCCTTTAAGACCCGCGCTTGTGGCACATGGGCCGTCCAAGTATCAGAAGACTCCAGACTGAGATGAACCTTTCCATCTAAAAACACTCTGTCAGTCCAGTGCAGCTGAGACCCCTCCAGAATGCAGTCACGGGATCGAAGCACAGTATGGTTTCCTTGGGAACAACATAATCTTCTAGTGCTGTGTTCTTCATGTAAATATGGGCAGTTTAACAGCCTCATTGCATACTTACTTAGTTCTGCTGTCTGACTGACTCCTCTAAGTGGAAGAACTGCATCAGCCATACTTTGAAGAATGTTGTTTATTTCCAGGTTTTGTCCCGTGAATGCAACTCCATTTAGAAAAACCTGTTGCATGACAGGCTCAGCACCCACCTGGACCTGAACTATCACAGTTTCTAAATAAAGAAAGGTTACATGCAGGTTAACAAAAATAAAGCATAAGTAGTGTCATTCACTCTAAGCAGAGATCATAAACCATATTCAGAACTTATAATTGCAACAGTTTCCTGCATCCTCAACAACAGGAAATATCCACTTTAAGCTATAACTGTTGGTAAGATAGAGCCTTTTCTGCAAGTGTAAGTAACATACAATACATTACCTATTGGAGCAGTAAAGCATAGTGTTATATGGTATAATGACAATACAAAAGCGTAGAAAAAAAAGGTCATGTTAGATCCACGCTGAGCAGGAGCCTCTCACTGTCACAGAAGCACTGCACGACTTCCTATTTTGGTTAAAACCTTATCTCATTGTAGCAAAAAGGAGCAGCCACTGCATCTCACAACCCGTCTCCGAAGAATGCAGAGTGTTTGCCTGGACTACATTTAAATGTACACACAAGCTCTCACCCGATTGGCCACTGTAGAAGCACTTGTAGGGGGAGGAGCTTGGCAGATGATTTGCTATAAGCCTGATCCAGGTCTGGGTGTTATGGTTAAACATGGTGTGGGTTTGTAAATGGTTTAACTGTGCAGCTAAAGTAAAAGCCACTGAGCACAGGAGGCTCAAGGATGAAGCAACAAGTACATGAAGTCAGTTTTTCTTTTAGCTGGTTGTTGTCTTGGACTGTTTTGTTTTGTTTAAGATTGTAAGAATGTTTGTTTCTGGTGCAAGTGTCAAAGAGGCAAGACAGGGCAAGTTTATTTGTATTGCTCAATTCGTACACAAGGTAACTGAAATTAATTAAAGTGCTTTACAGGAGAGAAATACGTTAAAAGTACAATGCAACAAATCAAAACATAAATAATCACAAATAATCATCATGAAATTAACACTAAAGGAGCAAAGTGCAGAATAAACCCCTTTCAGTTATATGCACAGATAAACAGAACCGCTTTGAGCCTGGGTTTAAACATTGTCAAAGTAGAGGCCTGTCTCACATATTCAGGAAAACTGTTCCAGGTTTTAACTGCATAAAACTGAAACACTGATTCCCCATGTGTAGTCCTGGTTTAGTCCTGATTTAGCCCTGGTTTAGTCCTGGTTTGGTCCTGGTTTAGTCCTGGTTTAGTCCTGGTTTAGTCCTCAGACTGTGAGATGGTTCATGTGGCTCTAACATGTGGGAGATGTTCTTTGGTGTTGGTCCATGGATTCTATTCTCTGAGCCACAGGAGCCAGAGACCTGAGCCACAGGACACACGTGTGAAGTACTTCCTGGTTCTAGTCAGGACCTGAGCAGCAATGTTCTGGATGTCCTGTTCTGTGTTAAGGCTCGTTTGGAGAGTCCAGCGAGCAGGACGTTACAGTCGTCTAATCTACTGGAGACAAACATATGGATAAGTGTCTCTAAGTCTGGCTTTGACAGTTTACCTCTGATTTTTGCAATGTTTTTAGATGGTAAAAGCTGCACATGTTATTGATTTGATGCGACTGATAAAGTTCAAGTCTGAGTACATTATTACCCTGAGATTTTTAGCCTGATTTGTGTGTGTGTGTCTGGTCAGCATAGCGTTATCATCGTGGTGTCCCTCTCAAGCAGAGCCACAGGAACTCACAGTTCTGTCCTTGACTCCGAGCATCAATGTTGTATATTATGTGTTTGCATTTTACTGGTAGTACTTAGTACATCGAGATTGTTTATAGTAGTGTGTATTGCTAAATGTAGATAATGTATAAGATAATGACTTTAATTATAATCTATCTAAGTGTTTAAATTATCATGTGGAGCATGGTGGATAAGTGTAAGTAACATTTTGTCCACCTTGATCAATGCCATGTGCACAGCATTTAGGCCTGCATAGTCAGACTGAGATAATGACAAGAATGCAAAAAGCCAAGTCAGTGATGTGCATTTCATCATGTAAACTGTAGATTTCTGCAGGGAAAGGTGCTTTAGGGGCAGAAGAACACGTCCTACTGTTTAAAATGTTCTAGACTGAACAGTTTTTCTTATCTCCCTTCTAATCTTGGACATGCTTATTGACATGCTTATTGTGTAATAACTGTGTAAATGATGTCATTTACATCATTTTCATAGAACAAATGAATGGGCAAGTAAATAAATAAATACATACATAAATATATACATACATACAAACATGCATACATATATACATACATACATATAAACATCAGAAGACTTTTGTTGCCATTGTCAGTGAACACAACTCACAAACTAGGAACTTTCTTCGGTGATAAAGTACAACATAAAACACTGAATAAGTACAAATAAGGGCATGCATGAAGTTAAAAAAAGAAATGCTCAAAAATAAAATAGTCTTAGAGATAAATATATACAACAACATCAGAACAAGAATACATACATACATACATGCATATGTACATTGAACACTTTATAATATCTGCACTAAACTGGACACTTTATAATACCGGTCACTTTAATAAGCCATGTTTGCACTGTTGTTCTGATGCTGCTGTTGTATATATTTTCTCCCTTTAAGTATTTCATTTGATTTTTTTAAGCATATCTTTTTAACTTCATGCATGCCCTTATTTGTATTTGTATTTATTCAGTGTGTTTATGTTGCACTTTTTCACCGAAACAAGTTCCTAGTTTGTGAACTGTGTTCACAGACTATGGCAATAAAAGTCTTCTGATTCTGATTCTGATACACACACATACATACACACACTCCTTTATTATTTTACTTTTCCCAAACACTGCCATGTTTGCTCTTCAGTCGATTTTTATTAGATGTTCAAATAAAAACCCTTATTATTTTGCATAGAGCCCTATCATGACACGTGCGTGCAGCGCCCCCTGGTGTGCCACAGGCTGAATGGCACCTCCGTGCAGCGCCCCCTGGTGTGCCACGGGCTGAATGACACCTCCGTGCAGCGCCCCCTGGTGTGCCACGGGCTGAATGACACCTCCGTGCAGCGCCC
This sequence comes from Periophthalmus magnuspinnatus, assembly GCF_009829125.3. Taxonomy (NCBI): domain Eukaryota; kingdom Metazoa; phylum Chordata; class Actinopteri; order Gobiiformes; family Gobiidae; genus Periophthalmus; species Periophthalmus magnuspinnatus. The sequence goes on along the minus strand of NC_047142.1, from coordinate 4,587,613 downwards.
CCTGGTGTGCCACGGGCTGAGCTCGCAGCGGATTGGCTGAGCGGTCGTCAGTCGGTGTTTACAGGAAACATGGCCTCCTTGTCTGTGGGTGAACAAGAAATGGAAGGTGAGTACATGTCGGATGGTTCGTGGTGTAGACTGTTGGCGGACGTGTTTAAGGAGCTTGTAGTTTGAAGTTGTGCATTTTAAACTGGGATCTTCAGTCGATGCGGTTTCGCCTTTGGTTCAGGCTTCTCTCGCTTGCTTTCCGTAGATGAAAGCTAACGCAGGCTAACAACAAGCACAACGCTAACGCATCCAGTCAGCAATGTTCAGAAGATGTGTTCAGTCAAAAATACGTTCTTCAGTCATGTTTACTTCAATGTTACAAAAAGAGTTAACACAAAGCAGGTTGTGGCCGCTTCACTGCTGAATATTTGACTCGTGAAGCAGCAAGTTAAGCTATCAACGCTAAGTAATGGCTAGCAGTTTGAAGCGATATAGTTTTTAACATTATTGCCCCTCGTCATGACAGGCGTTACATTTGTGCGACAAGAAAATATAAAGGTTTTATTATTGCCCTGGTCGTGACAGCAAAGAACAGTCAATGGCCCGTAAATGATAGTCCTCTTGCAAGTCCTCGCCTGCAAGAGGAGGGCGGGGTGCACATGTGACAGATGTCCTACTGCGCAGACACCCTACTACACAGGCGCCCTACTACACAGGCGCCCTACTACACAGGCGCCCTACTGCACAGGCGCCCTACTGCACAAGCATCCTACTACACAGGCATTTTACTACACAGGCACCCTACTGCACAGGCATCCAACTACACAGGCGCCCTACTACACAGGCACCGTACTGTACAAGCACCCTACTGCACAGGTGCCCTACTAAACAAGCACCCTACTGCACAGTCATCCTACTGCACAGCCCCCCTACTACACAGCCTACACAGGAACCCAACTACACAAGCATGAGCTGCTGTTGTAATCAAAGAGATCAGGACCAGTTGAAGCTAAAATAATGTTTTCGGCTAAATTTAGTGGACCGGAGAGGGGAGTCTGAAGAATCTGGAGATGATGAAACCAGGCGGAAGAGCATCAATGGTGATGTGGACCCCAATCAGCCCTCTTCCACAAGTAATCCCATGCTGAACATAGACTGATCCCCAGTATGTGCCTGGTGATAGACATGAGCACATTACAATCTGCATTTTCTCTAATTTTAGGTATAGAGGAGTCTCCCGTTGACATGGACACTATCACTTTGGACCCTGAGGAGGAGGTGCTTATATTTGAACTGTGACAAATGTGATTTTTATAAGTTGGGCTAACTTATCATATTTCTTTCTAGGATGTTGATCTTGTTCACTGTCGAATTGGAAAAATTGAAGGACTGGAAGTTCTACAGAAAGCTAAAGTACAAAGATATAGTGGTGGTAATAACAAGATGACAACTAATTTATCTAATACTTTTTTTTGTTCCAATTATAGACCCTTTCCTTGCGACAGAATCTCATTAAAAAGATTGAAAACCTTGACAGCTTAAAGTCACTGTGGGAGTTAGATCTTTATGACAATCAGATCCGCAAACTGGAGAACCTGAACAGCCTTGTAGAGTTGGAGTAAGTCCCGGCAGACTGACTTTACTCTTTTACAGCTTTATATCTGTAAGGAATCTTCCTGAATCTATACCGTCTCATCCACAGACAACTTGATGTGTCTTTCAACATTTTAAGAAAAATAGAAGGTTTGGAGCAGTTAACTCGGCTGAAGAAACTTTTTTTGCTTCACAACAAAATTGGCAGTATTGCCAACTTGGATCACTTTGCATGTCTTGAAATGCTTGAGCTGGGATCTAATCGCATACGGGTAATAACTTTGTAGTAATCAGCCTGTGACTGTTTAAATGTGTCTGTTATTCTCACTGAATATTCATATTATATCTATAACCTTCCTGTTTTCAGGTCATAGAGAACCTTGATTCACTTTCATCCTTGCAAAGTTTATTTCTTGGAACTAATAAAATTACAAAACTTCAGAACCTTGAGGGCTTACATAACCTGACAGTTTTAAGTATTCAGGTACACATTTCTTTTTTAAATAACATTTTCAGATTTTTGTGATGCTGTAGTTTGCCTTATATTCATACTAATGTAAATATATCTCCAGAGTAACAGAATTACTAAGATTGAAGGACTCCAGAACCTTGTCAGCCTGAAAGAGCTATATCTGAGCCACAATGGCATTGAAGTCATAGAGGGATTAGAAAATAATGTAAGCAATTTATAATATATAAATGCTTCACCAGTTAAAAAATAGGCTCCATTTGTACTAAAAATACATGGTTACTTGTCTTTACAGAAAAAACTTACAACATTGGATATAGCTGCCAATCGAGTAAAAAGGATTGAAAACATCAGCCATCTGACAGAACTGCAGGAGTTTTGGGTAAGTATTAGAGTCACATTACTTGCAATAAAAACAAATCATATGACAATTTTGATTCTCTTTCCAGATGAATGACAATCAGATAGAAAACTGGTCCGATCTCGATGAGCTAAAAAATGCCAAGTCTCTGGAGACAGTTTATCTGGAAAGAAACCCGTTACAGAAGGATCCACAGTACAGGAGAAAGATTATGCTGGCACTTCCCAGCGTTCGCCAGATCGATGCAACATTCATCCGCTTCTGAACTCCAGTAAACATGAATTGACCTTCAAATATAACAATGTTTCTTCACCTTCACCCGCCCAAACTACAAGACACACACTTTATTTTAAATCACAAGTCATATCTTCAGCACTTCCTACAGATGTACAATTCATTCCTTGCTTTCTTCCACGGCATACTAAGCATACATCTATGCATGTATGTATGTATGTTCCCACTCATACTGTACTATTGTGTGGAAGTGTATTTAAAATGGATGTTCAAAGTGGCATATCAAATCACCTTTTTTCATTTCTCTACAATACACATTTGCATTTTTGTTTTGCATGTTGATAAAAAAGTGATACCCAGATTGTATGAGCAATTATGCACTGGCCCGTAAGTAAAAAATGAGACTCAGCACAACATCCACAATATAAAATGTAAACAGTAGGTGCCAATTTATATTTTTTTGGTTCTTTGAGTGAATTGGTTTGGGTTGGTGTGTATACTAATATGGACAAGTCAAAACACCTTGATATTAAAAGGCTGAATCATTAATAAAACATTCTTAACATTTTAATCCAATGCATGTCATTTAAATGTAATTAAAAACTTTCAATTTCTGTCTTAATTCACAGTCTTAATTTTGAAATTAAAGCTTATCTACAGGATGTTAATAAATCAGCTTTATGAGAGGATATTGGTACAGTATTATTGTAAATAGTTAGTGTACAATTGTTCTTACATTACCTATTACTTAAAATAATGCATTTCCTAATTACTGCCAATAATATAACTTAGAACTGGGGTGTCCAAACTACAGCTGGAGGCTGAAGGCGGCCCTCGGACCAAACTGACCATCAGTCTATGGCCCCCCGCCTGCATATGTTGTAGAAAAGGTTTGGAGACCCCTAAGTTATCTACTTAATCTTCATAACCCGTAAAAGTAATATTTTAATTTATGCTCTTGCATTAATGCTTTTATAATTTAACAGTTTAACAGGCCTTCATGAAATGTTTCACCTCAGGGCTTAGAACCATTTGTTGAGGATAAAATTATTCATCTTAATTATCATATTTTAATTAAGGTTGAAATACTTCTTCCCATTTTTGCTCCCTAATTAATTATCAAATTGAATCTGTTTGAATTTTGTTTTGTTTATGTGTATGAAGTATTGTTACGTTAACGCAACATGTATTTTTTAGGCTATATATACATATATATATACACACATATATATATATGACTTGAACAAACACGCAGGTTTATTATGTAAATAGAGCTCTTAACCTTTGTCAGTGCTATCATCACCGATTTGTAAAATTAAAACTCTGTTAAGTTAAAGATGCATTATGTCACTTTTGTGGGTAATGCCATCTCCTTGTCTCCATGGCAAGTCAGTTACATCTCCATGGAGACAAGCAGGTGCCAAACTCCAGAGAAGTTACACAGTACACAATTTATCATCCAAATGAAATTTAAAATAGCCTTTATAGCAAAGTTATCAAGCCAAGGCCACTGGTTTTAACAGGGTTGAAATTATTTTGGAAATGAATGTATTATGCAAATAAAATCATATCACTTACCAAAAGAATTGTTTTTATTTCAAACATTTACTAATCAACAGCAACAGTGTGAAAGTTGACAGCTTTTATTATTATTATTATTATTATTATTATTATTATTATTATTATTATTATTATTATTATTATTATTATATAACTTGTACATTTTTACATCTTTTAGTCCAGACGAACGTAGACATGAATGTAGGCCACATGAGATCATCAGAGAACTACATTACCCACAGTGCAACGTAAAGTTTTATGACGCACGGGGGCTCGCCAGGCTCGCGCGCCAGGCAGGAAAAGGTCTGCACAGCGCATGCGCCACATTTATGTTGTTGTTTGTGGCGGTAAGATGGCGGCGCTCGGAGACAACTCAGCTCCGGGGATGAACGGGTTAATACAACAATTCACAGCAATAACAGGTATAAAGAAATTATATTTAAGCGTTTGACTTATTATGTATGTTTGGGATATAGTGTAGCAGCCGCCCCTTTTGAGAAACGCCCATAAAATTGTAGCGTAGAAGGAACAAAACCGCCGTCAAGTCTTGCTCCAGCCCCTGCGCTGTCATTGCTTGCACAAGGAAAAAGCAGCACCAGTTATCTGCTAAACTCGTGTAGAAAAGTCAGTGATACGTCTCAAAACTCCTATTTGTTAAGTGTCTTCCCAAACTGCAGTCAAAGGGGTCCTGTAGTTTGCATACTCTGGTCAGATGTGGTCTCTGCTGGACAGGTCTTTTTGCTCATTTTGGCTGCATGTTGTTTGATTCACTGGAATGGACGTCGCTTGTGGAGGTTTCGCCTCTCCAGCTCCTGTCAGCCTCACTCTGCCAGAGTTGAAGTGGAGGAGACAGTGGAGCATGCACTTTTTGTATCGTAAACACTTTATCCCACCATGGGCAGTTTGGATGTTTGTATTACGTGTTTCGGTGGCTTGTTTGTAAAGGGGAAACAGAAGAAAGGCTGAATTAGTTCGATTTGCTGCTGGACTTAGAAAGTGAAACGGACATGCGCAGTACGTGTAAAGCGATGCCATTCGCCGAGGCTGAGCAACTCCACATTTTAGCACAGTGCGTAAAAAGGACAGTGCGTTATGTTTTTGTGTTTGAAGTCATATATGAAACTGTAACTGTTTGTTGTAAGGACAAAATGTAACTATAGACAATCTAGTCATCTCCTCAAAACGAACAGGAGTTCAGCGGTAGTCATTTTCACACAGACGCACCTTTTGTTTTTGAACGCATTTCAGCCTTTGTTATTGCATAATACGTTTTTAAAAAAAAAAAAAATAATATATTTAGACTTATTGCTAGGAAGACATCCTAACATTCTCTTCAAATAATATATTACAGGGGCCACAGAGAGTGTGGGAAAACATATGCTGGAAGCATGCAACAACAATTTGGAGATGGCAGTGACTATGTTTCTGGATGGAGGGGGAATAGCAGAAGAGCCCAGCACTAGCTCCAGTGCTACAGCCTCAAGTAGTAGAGCTCCTCCAACTGAGTAAGATGTGTTTAGATCTTATTAAAGGATGCTGGCATAAGTTTGTTACACTTCTAGCATACAAATATGTGCAGTTATTGATCATTGTTTTGATTAATTTCTGCCATAGTGAAGTAAGAGCTCCAATACCCCAGAAGCAGGAAATCTTGGTTGAACCAGAGCCATTATTTGGAGGTATCCTGTGATTCTTTTTAATACACATTTGTTAATTTAAACAGATGTTTTCTTTATTTATTTATATATGTTTGTGTTTTTACAGTGCCAAAGCGAAGAAGACCTGCCCGTTCAATATTTGACGGCTTTCGGGATTTCCAAACAGAAACAAGTGAGTAAATATATTTTATAGATATATTTTCTTTGTAAAATTGCTACTAGCAATGGCATTATGCTGAGAACGATGTTTCCTGTATTAGTACGCCAGGAGCAGGAGCTGAGAAACGGTGGAGCAGTAGACAAGAAACTTAGCACCCTGGCAGACCTTTTCCGTCCCCCCATTGAACTCATGCACAAAGGAAGCTTTGAAACAGTGAGGATTAATTTACTCATGATTCTATACGACACTCTATTCATCTGGTGCATTTAGTACTTTGACATTTAAAGGTCCACTATGTAACTTTTCTGGTGGAGGGTCTGCTTGTTTTCAAGATGATGTTATTGCTTTGTCTGCAATGTTAATCTCTCTATGTCCATGGAGTCAAATGACTCCACCAGGACAGCTAGGTGTGGGTCAGATCTGTGGAGAGGCGAGCTCACTCACTGCAATAATGCATGTTTTTCAATCTATTGTTTGTATTAAAATACCTGTAGTTAAGTAAATGCAATGCCTGAGGGTACGTTTAATGCCATACTGTGGAACACTCCAAAGCAATAACATCTCCATGGAGACAAGCAGGTGCCTGACCCTCCTCCCAGCAAAAATGTTAGTGCATCTTTATGATGGCAGTGATTATATATTTAGAGATTTTGTGTATTAGAATCACTGTTCTAATCTATTTCCACACAGGCAAAGGACTGTGGACAGCTGGAGAATAAGTGGCTTATGATAAACATTCAAAATGTTCAAGACTTTGCCTGCCAATGCTTGAACCGAGATGTTTGGAGCAATGATGCTGTGAAGACTATCATCAGAGAGCATTTTATATTTTGGCAGGCAAGTCCCATGAATTAACATACGTCCATTTGTATAAACCCTGTAAGAGCATGGTCACCTTGTAATACTCTAACCCACTTTAGGTCTATCATGACAGTGAAGAAGGACAAAGATATATCCAGTTTTACAAGTTAAACAAGTTTCCTTATATTTCAATCTTAGATCCACGTACAGGTGAGTTGTTAGTTTTATTATTATTTTGTTTAGGTTCTAATTAATGTTGCTACAACAATCGAAAATCAACTCAGTTAATAAAATAATTCAGCTCGAGCTAATATACTTGTACTTGATGATTGCGAGCACTAATATAATTTTTTTTTTTCCTCAGTAAAGTCATCCTGTTTAAAGGCTCTGCCAATGTCTGATTGTTATGAAGCCAAGGAAACAATAAGGTGTTGTTTGATGAGATGTGCGTTTCCTCAGGTCAGAAGATGGTGGAATGGAACCAGTTAGATGTGTCATCTTTTCTGGAACAGGCGACTGGCTTCCTCACTGAACATGGACAGTTAGACGGCCCATCCTGCCCGGCCCCTCCTGCAAAAAGAGCACGCTCTGTGAGTTACTTTTCAAAATATTGCTGTTGCTTTGCTATTGTGTTTAATTTATGATAATACATCTACTCTTGCTGTGTAACAATATAAATGAATATAAGTAACCTTACCGTTTGCTTATGCAGGAGAGCTTAATCGATGCCAGTGAGGATAGTCAGTTGGAGGCAGCAATACGTGCATCGTTACAGGAGACGCATTACGAGTCTTCAAATGTCCCAGATGCCCCAGACTCCCTGCGATCAGATGAAGATTCAGACGCTGAGCCTTTCTCTGACAGCGAGGGGCCCATCTCTGTGGACGGTTCAGATGGTGAACTGCCAGAGCCCCAAGAAGAGAGAGGTCCCTCCACTAAGCATGCCTCGGCTCCTACCTCTGTCCCCCAGCGATTGCATTGTGATAGTTCCCCTTCGTGTCACAGAAAGTCTCCATACAAAGAGAACAACCAGAGTCACAAGAAAGAGGAGAGTAAAAAGAACCATCTGGAGGCTCCAATTACCAGTGGGCTTCATCCTCAGGGTGAGGCGGATTCTAGGAGTGACCACTGTACCAAAGCATCCAAAAGTGATGGACCTTGCAAAAAAAGCACTTCCAAATCCAGCGACAATGACTGCCCTGATGATAATGGTAAGATAAAGAAAGCTAAAAAATACTTCACCAGTGGCAAAACCAGTAGAAATTGTGTATTATTATTATGGTATGTGCCCTGCTGCATTTCTAATTAATGAGCAACATTTGTGGCCTTTTATCCGACTGGTTTAAAGATAGACCCATGTATCGGCATAGGCTGAGGACAACCACCTGACTAAAAGAAAATAAAAAAGAAATGAATGAAGCTTGGTTTGAACTCTAGTGCAGCTTTTGCTATAAATCTGTACTTAATATCTTAGGGATTTTTAAGGAAACGCTGTCTATTTATAGGGTTCAGACAAGTGATTCCTTCTGATAACATAATTCAAATAAAAATATTGTCTTTTGAATGGGGAAAGGGCCTCACAAAAACCTTCAAATCAGGAAGGAATTATTTGCCTGAAACCTATAAATACAGAGACAGTGGCTGCTCTTCACATCAGAAGTGTAAAACGCAGCACTAAACTCTATTGTATATAAGTTGTATTTCATCTCGCATATTTGATGGAAATTGTCCTCATCTTCTCAAACCTTTTACACTTTCTTTTTAGGTCCTAAAGCCAGACTGATGCTACGTTACCCAGATGGTCAAAAAGAACAGATTTCATTGTCTTCAAAAGCAAAACTTCTGGTGAGAGAATGCTATAATTTTTAAGCTGAGAAATAAAACTCCTTTCTTTCTGGTAACAGGTTTTCTCTTTCTAGGCATTGGTAAAACATGTGCAGTCGAAGGGCTACCCCAATGAACGCTTTGAACTTGTCACCAACTTCCCAAGAAGAAAGCTCGCCCATTTGGACTATGACATCACTCTGCAGGAGGCGGGGCTATGTCCGCAGGAGACTGTATTTGTCCAGGAGAGGAATTAACCTTCAAAAGGCTCACCTCTGCTTGTTTTTTTATTTTTATTTTTTCTGATAGACCTCACCGTTTCACCAATGATGCGGGACAATGATTCTGGCTGTTATCCAAAATCCTAATTTTTGTGGAATGAATGAATGAAAGATGTGCTACTTCAATCAAATACTGACATCTTAACTGTCCTTTAGGGCCCTTACGTTAGACAGTTACTTTATGATGCCAGCGTTATTGAAATTTAATTTGCTATTCCGTTGTGATAAAGCCCCCCTTATCATGCATTCTTTTCTTCAAACAGAATACAAGTTTATAAAAATATAGCACATGTGTACAGTCAAAGTGGTTCTGTAGCGTTGGATGAGACACCACGGACTAGTGAAGACAGGAGACAGTTTATATTTTCTTCCTATCCTTTTCTTTGGACAGGCAAAGGGAGCTTACTTAATTTGAACCAGTTTGGGAAAAAATGATTTGACTCAAATACAAATTTCAACCATACATGGAGTACATGTTTGGGATATTATCACGCGTAGTACTTGAGAGGACATTTTTTTATAACGTTGGATCAGACGGATTAGGACGTGGTCTTCAAGTTGTGACTTTGAAATGGTAGGAAGCTCATCTCCTGAAATGGACCTAGACTCTACACTGAGATGGCTCGGTGAGACAGATAATTGGCTATTGTAAATGTGTTTTTTATATGCTGCCAAGAAAAGTATGATGATGTTAAAATATACCCACCAAAATATGGGACATTGGTGTTTTGGTACTTATTGATTCTTCAACATTTGTTAACTGAATTTCGGTTACATAAATGGCACACACTGAAAGATACAATAGTGTAGGTGTTTGTTACGTTACGTTTTAATCCAAATTTAACATTTTAATGTAGGGCTGGGCGATACAACCATAAAAATAGAATTCATATGACAATGTTTTGATGATATTGACAAATTGTGATTTTGTTTTCACTGCCTATTAAAAAAAAAAGAACATGAACTGTGATGAAATTAAAACAACTTGTAATATAAACTTGCATATCGCCCACCCCTATTTTAATGTGATGTGAAATACTTCACAAGAAAAATATATATTTTTGTATTCTGATAAATAAATTCACCATTCTTTACATAAAATATTTTCTATTGAAATTTTGCTGTTCACTAAACCTGGAATGAGAGCCCAGCTAAAAATGTCTGTACAGGGCAATGGTCAGAGTTGACAGAAAAGCCCTTGCAGCTGTACAAACATGACAACTTGAACATACAAATTTGCTCACCAAGAACTGTTGTTTTGTAATATATGTACAAAAAGATAAGATATTTTAGTGAAATTTACACAAAACAGTTCTAATAACACTAAAAACTTGTTATGCTTTAAGATTTGCAAAGGTTTGTGTCAGTGAGGCTAAGAGACTTGGCAGTTTTATTTAACGTTTCATAAGAATGACACCGACCCCTGTACTTCTCAGAAAGACGTCAATGAAAGTTAATGAATAATCTTTTGGGCATTTCAGGGGAATGCATTTAATTAAATCACATTTCTAGATACCTTATTTTATTACAACTGTATAAAGTGTACTTAAATTGACATTGACAAAAAATCATGGAGAACATCTGACATGAATATGGACTTCTCACCAGACAACATGTTTTTTCACCTCTGCTGGGCCTCATTCAAAATCTGTGGTCTGTCTCGGCATTGTTTTAATACACTCTTCTGTTAAAGCATATCGTTATTTAGTTGCTTGTTGTTTCCTCTTGCTTAATCTTTTACTTTGGTATGAGACTCTATTCAGGAATCTGCCATTCAGAACAGCTGCCCATGTAGGAGCTGAAGTCACATGATGGTTCCCTGCTGTTTTTGTCTCATCAACACTGTACACTAGTGAGGAAAAAGCACCCCGTATTGATCTACTTTATCTGGTTCAAATCAATAATATAGACTCAGACATGTAGGCTAAACCAACATCATATATAGGAAGCAAATTGAGGTAATTATAAGGACAAAACAGACTGATACTTCACAACATGTACTCTGCTGTTGAGTTATTTTGAAATGGAACAAACTTTGAATCCTGACAAATAACTCTTATGTTTTATATAATATTTGTATATGTCACTGCCTTATTACTAGTGCACAGATGAGGTCAGGCTTAGGTCACTCTATATTTCATCAAGTGTTACTATATTACTATTTGCATTGTGTGAATTATAACATTAACTGTTCAACTTACATTTTGCTAATGCATTAATTTGATTTTTTGCCAACAAATAATGCTGAATATGTCCCTTAAAATGTGTTCTTACTAATAACAATTAATGGTGTGATTTATAAATCAATACAATGTTCCCTTGTATTGGGCAATATTTACAGTTTAAACATCACACAGTGTGGGTGTGTTAACTATGTCTACAATTAAGAAATGATGTTTCTGTTACAATTTCTTCCAAATAACAGTCAGCATAAACCATCATATCATATTTTAACTGCATATTTTAGTTCGAAGGTTTATAACATAATGATTCAGTATCGGTGGTAATATAAGTTATACCAGTTGAATGCTTTTGATGGAGAAATTTAGGAGTATCCGAGTGCAAGCGCTGAGGTACAAAGGTGCTATTGTGCAGCAGCATTAGGAAACTTGAGTAAACGCTGACCTTTTTCCCTTTTTTCAGTTCAATGAGGGACTGTCTATATAAACCTTTCCCACTGTCTCCTCTCTGCTCTGTTGACCTGGAGACCCTGTCGCCAACATGCAGCTTCTCCTACTTACAGCCCTACTAGGCTGTCTGGGTAATATGATTTTATTTTATTTTTTTTTTGCAACCCATTGATGTATCATATCAAAATAGTAAATGTTTTAAAATGCTTTTTTATTATCATTTGTACAGCTACAGTCTATGCAGCGCCCACTACATCAATCAGGTGGTGCGTCATCTCGGACCTAGAACTACAGAAATGTCTCGACCTTGCAAAACATTCTCCTGTTTTCTCCTGTGAGAGAAGAGATCACACCCTTGACTGCATAGTGGCTATTTCGGTAATGATATGGTCAGGGTAGCATGGGCTGTGATAGGGTTTTTAGTTTAAGCTTTTCTAGTATTAAGTCAATTCAGTGTGCAATAATGTTTTAAATTGCTTTTGAAAGAACTGGAAAGACATATTAACAATTATTTTTAGTATTTTGGAGGTACAAATGGTAAGAGTATAACACTTAACTCTATGCTTAACTATAGAAAAACAACAGCTTTGTAGGGAAGAAGCTGGTGCTAAATCAGTTTAAACAAAGATGGTTATATTAGAAATGGGTTCGTCTATTTTGGTTACATAATTAACTTTTGCTACATTGTGTATTCTAACAGAAAGGTGAGGCAGATGCCGTTACTCTGAATGGTGCGTACATTCACACAGCTGGACTGAAAAATTATAATTTGGCCCCCGTCGCTGCAGAGACATACAGAGATGGTATGTTTTTATTTCTTGTTCACTGTTCACAAATAAAAGTAATTTTCTAACAATTCTACCGATCTCTCCCATAGACAATAATAATGCATGCTTCTACAGTGTGGCTCTGGCAAAGCAGGGCACTGGATTTCAACTGAAGGACCTTAGGGGAAAGAAATCATGCCACTCTGCTCTGGGAAATGCTGAAGGCTGGAATCTTCCAATTGGTACTTTGTTAAGTAAAGGTATAATCGATTGGGCAGGTCCTGACAACAAACCTCTTCTCCAAGGTAAGTTTAATGCCATAGAAGTAAAGTATAACCTCTATTATACTTAACACTGAAGGGCCTGGCATCTTTATTTCTGTTATTTCTTAGCTGTGAGTGAGTTCTTCAGTTCGAGCTGTCTCCCTGGTGCTCAAGGATATCCAAATCTGTGCCAGCTTTGCAAAGGGGACTGCTCAGAAACCTCAACCAATGAATACTACGGTGATGATGGGGCCTTTAAGTTAGTATAATCTTCATCTTTACCCATTACAGTAGCATTTATGCAATTCATCTGACCAGAAATACTTGGTGTGCTCAACAGATGTTTGGCAGAAGGTGCAGGAGATGTGACTTTTATGACTCCTAGTCCAAATCCTACTATGATGGCAGGTAAGAGAGCCAATAACTTAAGAGATGGGTCATTGATGTATTATATGAAAAGTGCTTAACTTTTAACAATGTTCATTTTTAAGCATCTGTACCAAACGACTATGAGCTACTATGCCAAGACAACAAAAGAGCACCCCTCGGCGAGTACAACACTTGCAATCTTGGACGAGAACCAGCACATGCCATTGTCTCCCGCAAAGATAACCAATTAGCCCAAACAATATACACCAGCCTTAAAAGTGTTAAAGTAAGAGATATAAAGGAATAATTTACAAATACCAACTGTATAGTAATCAAATTATAATAATCTTATCTTGCATCTAATATCTTGTAGGGATTTAACTTGTTCTCATCTGCAATTTATGGGGGCAAAGACTTGATGTTCAGTGACACAGCCACAGACATTCTTCAGGTTCCTGCAGACACAGACTCCTTCCTGTATCTTGGTGCTGAATACATGAGCAAGCTCAACTCCCTCAAAGGTACACTTTAAAGCTCCTATATTGCACTGTTTTCTGATCTTTGTGATGTAGTTACTACACCACAAACAGATCTGGAGTTGTGTTTGATTTAGGCTGAGCTCTTCTCTCAAACAGAAAACACTCTGTTCCACCTTGTGATGTCATCATGTGGTAATACAGGATGTGCTACACTGTGTTTTTAAACTCCACACACCTTCACTAGAATCATTTGGATGATTCTATTCCTGGAACTGCTAATCTCTCTAACTAAGGGTAAAAGGTAGCTGTTAACTTGAAAACTACCACTTCATGACATCATAAAGTGGAACAGAGCATTTTGAGCGTGAGACTAATAATAAAGGCTTACTCAGGCACATTATGATATGACTTAAAGCTTACAAGAGTCAATTTTATGTAATATAGCACCTTTAACTGGCTTTGTGCTGTACTATCAAAAGCAAAGCCACTAGTCGTTGCTTAATGCCTAGATTGACTTTTCAGACCCGCGCCCCGCCCATCCCACCTCCTCTATCAGATGGTGCGCTGTTGGACACCCAGAAACTGCCAAGTGTGACTTGTGGATGGGCTTCAGTTACGTAGAAGCCACTGGCACCAGTGCAATTGAATGCCAGTCTGCTCCAACAGTGGAAGAATGTTTCAAGAAAATTATGGTATAACACCATAAACTCCTTCATGTTGATGTTTCTTATTTTGTTTTGCTCTGATGGACTTTTTCTGTCTGTAGCGTCAAGAAGCTGATGCAATAGCAGTAGATGGTGGGCAGGTTTATACAGCAGGGAAGTGTGGTTTGGTTCCAGCTATGGCAGAGCAGTATGATGATGGTTGGTACAATATATATGAACAAATTAAAACTGAAAGATAAAATATATAACATATTTTTCAACTTCACAGCTAAATGTAACAGTCCAGGTAGTATATTTTTTCAGCATTTAATATATCTGACATATATTTTTTCTTCTTTACTAGTTGTATTTTTTGTGTTACAGCATCAACATCCTCTTATTATTCTGTGGCTGTGGTTAAGAAAGGATCAGGAGTAACCTGGGACACCCTTAAAGGGAAAAAGTCTTGTCATACTGGCATTGGCCGAACAGCAGGTTGGAATATCCCCATGGGCCATATCCACAAACAAACAAATAGCTGCGACTTCAGTAAGTACAAGAAACACATACAGTGTGGTGGAATGCATAATACTAATGGCACTGATTTTTTGTCCTTGTCAGGCACATTCTTTGCTAGTGGCTGTGCCCCTGGAGCAGATCCTAACTCTGCATTTTGTACAAACTGTAAAGGCAGCGGAAAGGCCGTTGGAGATGAGGCAAAATGCAAAGCCAGTTCAGAAGAGATGTATTACGGCTATGCTGGAGCTTTCAGGTAAGAACATTTTTAGGTTGTAAGCTGTATTGTCTCAGTAAGGATGAAATGTATTATTATTATTATTAACTACTTGGTATATTAATCCCCACTGAGAATATATTATGGTTTTGTAGATGTCTTGCGGAAGATGCCGGTCACGTGGCTTTCATTAAACACACAATTGTTGGGGAAAACACAGATGGTAAAAGTCCAATCAATGTGATACTGAGCTATTTTATGGTACTGAGAGATGAAAACTTTTTTTATATATATGTTGAAAGGACATGGTCCTGATTGGGCATCGGGTTTGAGGAGTGAAGACTTCGAGCTGATCTGTCCCGGGAAGAGTGACCCAGTGCCAATTAGTGAATATGCATCATGCAACTTGGCTGCAGTGCCTGCACACGCTGTTGTTACAAGACCCGAACTCCGGAGTAAAGTAGTTTCAGTTCTCATGGATCAACAGGTTAATTCTGATTTTGAATATTAGCATGTTATTTTATAAGGTGTATTGTTTATTTCATATATTCTTAAAATGGTACGAATTTAAAGAAAGGAGCCTGTAAAAAGTTTGTGAATAGCTATGATTCAATTTTATAGGCCAAGTTTGGGATAACTGGCAGCAATGGCCAATTTAGGATGTTCGAGTCACAGGGAGGAAAAAACCTTCTCTTTAAAGACTCCACAAGATGTCTTCAGGAGACACAATCCAGTTCATATGAAGAGTTTTTGGGGCAAGAATACATGACTGCTATGAACTCACTCAGGGTATGCAGCGCTAATACCCCAGGTAAGGCCAAACACTCACTCAAAATCATAGCTTGTTGTTACACTCTAATGTGTTTAATGTGTTTTTGATTTTCCTTCCCAATAGATCTGGAGAAATCTTGCACTTTCCAAACCTGTCCATAAAATCATTCTGGAATCTTTTCCAAAAGATGTCAAACTCTGTCCAGTGTAATTTCTGCAAAAGGTCCTTCCAAAACATCTTCAATAGAATATAACACAACATTTTTGTTGCTGAGTGTGTTGTTTTTCTTTAATGTCATTTCACAAATAAAATATAAACGAGCAACAGTAGAATTTCACTTAAGTGTTTTTAAATATCACTATATATCCTACTTTATTCACCAACAGAATAGAAGGGCTAAACTAGGGGTGTCTAAAGACCAAATATCAAATATGTTCACAGCAGAGAGGATTCCGGGGGGTTCCCAAACTTTTCAAGCCAGACCTGCTCAATGTGAGGCTGCAGAGAACCGCTACACTCAGGGCTGTACATTTCCACTGTGGAGCACTTGTGCGTAAAGACGCAGTCAGACCACTCCGCGTAAAGTTCGCCATGATCCTCAGGTGAGCGCGGACTAAAAGCGCCAAGTTATGAAAACAAAAAAACATGTGCTCCGCAGCGCTGTCTGTGTTTTAAGAGCCGCATCTGGAGAAAACAAAAGTGAAACTGAAGCGCCTGTCCATGTGAGGATCAGCTGTGCTGCTCCAGTACATTCGTTTGCGTTTTTGTCTTTAGCTACATCTGAACAGACGTCATACAGGATACTACAAAGTATGTTATAAAATAGGAGTTAAAAGAGTTATGAGAGAGCGAAGAGTATGTTTTAAAATAGGAGTTAAAAGAGTTATGAGAGATGGAGGAGAGAGTGGAGGAGAGAGTGGAGGAGCTGCTCCGTGTGACTCTGCACCGGGCCAGAACCGACAACAGCGTTAAAACCTGTGCTGGGAAACAGCTAGTTCATTTCAGTCATCATCCTACATTTTTACTCACATTGTCATTACAATGAACCACTGGTCTATGCAATGAATGAATCATGGAGTGTTTTAACCGAGAGCCAGCGCACCTTGAAGCTTGAAACATACATGTTTACAGTTTTATTATAATGCACTGTTATTGAGGTTATGATTGTAGAATTACTTAGCCCATATGTGCGGTAAAAAGTGCAGTAAAAATGAGGCTGAGGCCCAACAGAAGCTGGTTCGAGGGCCCATAGTTTAACACATATTTAGAATTGTGTGTGAAGCTGTATTAATACGTCATTTACATTCTAACTGTAGGTTATTGCCACATGGGTTTGTTTGGTCATAAAACACGGATAATATTCCTCTATCATTCATCACCTTTCCCGGACCACATGACTGAGGTAACGACATCATCGTTTCATTTTCCCGGAAGTTGCCCATGCGGCTGTTTGGAGGCTACCGGCTCCTGCTCTCAGCGCCATGGCCTCGCTGTGAGTGTCCTCAAAGGCACTGGGTACACACCTCACCGGCAATCCGTAACCATCGACGCCTTGATCATGGACCTCCAGTCCAGGGGGGTGTTTCGGGGCCACTGGAGTAGTCAATAGTATTCCCAAAGTATTGTATTTGTCAGTTTTTAACACTGTCACTTTTGCATCCCGGGGATTTAAACTGCAGTGACAGAAGTGGCATTCATCCATCTGCCGGTTAGCTTAGCACGCTAACACCATAGCCAAGGAACGTTACAGTTTTCTGAAGAAAAGGAATACTATCGTAAACAGAAGACACTGATTACTGAAGCCCTGGTACCTGATTTTCTACCAAACAACACAGCAGTTACTCTTTCCCGGTAAGAAACATTCGCTTTAGTTTATAGCCAAACCGAGGCTGGCGACATTATCTCAAAGGCACAGTTAGCATTAGCATTAGCATTAGACGATCAGGCCTAACTGTCAGTCCTCGGTGAAAATTCAACCATAACATGAAAACTAATAAAAACAACATGTCATTATAATCTACTCACAATTGCAGTATTGTTTGTACATTTATCAAAGCGAGGCAGGACAAATATGTATTTTAGTAGCTCTCAAATGTGGTACTTGGTGCTACCCGGTTCCATCTGGGAGATAACTATATCTACAAGTTGCTCATTAAATCATAATAATGTCTTGTAAAACTAACCTATATCTCTTTAAAACAATGTCTAGTTCTGTACGTTTCCTTCACTGTGAAATCCTGATCTGTTTGACACTCCTGTAAAGTTCAAATGGCCTGTATTCCTCCCTAAACCACCCATAGCTAACCTGCTAACCTTCACCAACAATTACTTCATTGTGATGATATTTAAACGATATGACAAATGTTGCCTTTTCTCTTCCCATATTAGAAAATAATGTTTATAACGTGACTCTTTATGGTCAGTAAAACCTTGAACAGAGACTAATGGCACACGCAACGTTTGCTGTCTGCTAAGTGCTTACTAGCTAGTAGCAGGCCAAGATAATTGTGTATTATTGCTCTATAATGAACACAAATATGTTTCTACAGCAATCCATCTGATTTGATTATGCCTGTGTTAGTTTTAATAATTACTGCCATGTTATTCTGGGTCAGACATGGGTTGATGTTCTGTATAAAACAAGCATGGCATTGCGCTAAGCTAATGCAGATCGTTCTTCTGTTGGCAGCAGGTGTACAGTACATGACACGTATGCATGTAATATTAGTAAAGAAATAAAAATAAAATTAAATTTCTAGTGGTTTTTGCTCCCTATGTGTCTAGGAATTGTTACTGTAGAATAAAAGTCTAGTATTTCTAGTAGTCCCGGATAACATGTCAAATGACCTTTGACCCCAGGTATCCATTTTCTTAATTTCTCCTATTACATAGTTGTGGTGCCAAACGTTTACACTTACAGGTTTATATGGAACAATCTTTGCCTTTTAAGCATCTACTCCTTTACAAGTTTAATTTTTAGGGTTAATATTATATGTACATTTTCAAGTAACATTTCCTCAAACACAACAGAACTTGAGACACTTGTAAAAATGTAATAATGGAGTGATTTGATATTGTATGAATTTCATAGTGTTATCATAGACACATTTAGACCACACCCTTAATGTTGACGTTGCTACATGTCTGTAGACTGTTGATGTTTCATATTTTTATTGCCTTTTTTTGTAGAAAGGCTGGCAACAGAAAGCCACCCTAATGCAGAGCCACACAAGAACGTGAAATGAACAAACCGCCACAGCCTATAACGGGACCTACTTCTGTCCCAAACCCTGCCCCTTCCCCAGGACTGACACAGGTGAGGTTCACCTCACAATTTTCATAACTTTATGGGAACAATATAAATATTTTACTTTGCCCTTGTGTCTATTTCATAATACATGTCCACATTCTGTTACATTGCAAATGAAAAAGGATGACCTTCAAAAGAACATAAATACAACTCATCAGTTGCAATAGCAGTGCAGGTTGGTTAAAATAACGTGGTTTATCTCGCTTCAATTTGACTTTCGACACAAAGAGCGACCACCTGGATGTGCACAGAGGCTGCACAATGTAAAAGCGAGTAAATCTTAAGCTACACTCACAACATAAGCAGCATTTGTCTGTTTCCCTTCAATGCAGCAGTGCACAGCACCGCAGGCTGTCACACCCTGACCGCTCACAGCAGCAGCACTGGACAGTACATACGTAGGAGGGACTGTCGCACTAGAAGAGAGAGAAGAGACGGGTGATGACTGTGAGGGCACAGAGGACACAGTCAATAGAAGGGACTATGGAACAAAGTTAATTTTTGTCATACCTTGAAACAAAAAAAAATCTAAAAGACTTTGTCATTTAGTTCATGTGACGTTGTCAAGTTGTTATTTTTCAACTAATATTTGAATGTTTGATAACTAATAGTGGCCCATTATAGAAATCTGTGGGTATAGCTCTAGGCCTTTGATTTAAAAAATGCTCATCAACCAAATAATCAGAGCATATGTCCTATTAAGTGTAATCTTTTGACTCTTACTCCTTTAGGCTGCCTACGGTCCTGGACAGCCCACATCTCTTGTTTTTGCCACCCCTCCACAAATGAACTCCGCACCTCCACCTAGACAGGTATTGTACACGGCCTAGTTGTCTCTTTGACCATGCTGGGTTTTGTCATGTGCGAAAAATTCCCCCACACTTTGACATGGCCTCTTAATGGCTTAGGTCAACTCTCTTCTTAAACCTAAATCTTAAATTCTGCCTTTCTTTTTGCTGTTCTACCAGTTTGCTGCAGGGCCCCGCACTTTACACCAACAGGTACTAACAACCCTAAGTGTTTCTAACGATTTCTCTAGCTTTTCATAGTCGCATGCCTATATATTAGATTAGTTGTGATTTTAGAAAATGGTAGATTATCATGAAGTCATCTGTGAGTTACTATTTTGTTTAGTCGGCATTCTTAGCTTGTCAGCAAGACTGGATTTGATAATTCTGATTCAAATACTGTTTGATATTGGTAGTGATGCATGCTACATTGAAACTACCACCTGCAGAAATTTCTGATTCATTGCAAAGATGCAAAGACACCCCTTAATAGGTTTCAATACTGAAATACTCTTCACAAACTTAATGAACCTCGCTTTCCACAATGTCTGTCTCCATTTTCAATTCTCATTCCTTCTCTTGCTCTCTGCTCATGTGTTTTGCGGCTGAAGGGTGGATACAGAGCACTGCAGGTAAAAGTTCTTCTCTTTAGCTTCTCTGTTTAAGGAGTAGAGACTCTGTCTCTTGAGTACAGTTTATGCGCACCACTAGTTAACTCAAGTACTGAACACGCCGTGGAGAGTTCACATTCGTGCTTACTTTCAGGTTGTGTCGTGTTCTGCTCATCTGTTGCTATAGCCATCACTGATCTGGTCTATCTTTCTAATCTTATTGACTGCGTACCGTAGTGTTAAACTGTAATTACATTTTCAACAAGTTTATAAAGTTGTGTTTTTTTATATTCCGGTCCCACTGACTAATTAACTATTCCAAAGGTTTTTAACTGAAAGCTTTATACTATTTGTCTTTCTAAATAAATAAATAAATAAAATCTATCTTTTTATTTGATATAAAACACTACATTTTGTTCTATTAGAATAATATTTGGTCACATTTGAAAATCCTTAATATGATCAATTAATCTTTAGGGAAAAACACAGTATACTTGTCAGACTTTTTCTTTCATATTGATATTGGTGTAGCAAGTGTTGAGATGAACTAGGGCTGTTCCCATACAGCACATTTTTTTGACATCGGTTCTAAATTACAGACTGACATCAGCGCTATACTGACTTTTTATTAAGCATTGGCAGCTTCCCTGAGGATCTGATCAAATCCAAAATTATGGTATCGGAACAACCCTAAAAGGAGCACAGCTCTGCATACTGCGCAGTTGCATTTATCTTCAACATGACAGTACTAATCTCTTGTCTCTTGTCCCTCTATTGTTTGTTCTTCAGGGTTACTATCCAAACCGGCCAGCTATGCCTGCCAGTACTCCAAGGGTAGTGCCGAGCAGTGGCCCACGACCGGTAGCGTCCCATGTCTATCCCCCAGGCTCCCAGATGATGATGATCCCCCAGCAGCAGATTCCTTTTGCTGGATCTCCCCAGGGTTATTTTATTCCCCCTGGGCAGGTGGGTTGCACTTTAAGGCCTTTTTATTAGCACACCTCAGTTCTTATCCCACAAGCTACAGAATTCACACGAGTGTCTTAACGTCCTCCTTTATTAGCTGTTGTTAGCATTGTTGTTATCGCATGTATAGGACTCAGCCTCCTTTTCTGCAGTAGAGAACCATTCAGAGTAATGTAGAGCTGCGTAATTATTTTTGGTGCAGTGGAAATTGTATTGTTGCACATAGAGGAGTAAATGCACAATTCTGCCACGACTACAGTGGGCTATGTTTGTGTAGATTTTGGTTGTGATTTGGCATGAGACAATATTGAAATTTGGTATCACAATTAAAATGGCCAAAATTGTCACGATAATTATTAAAGATACAGAGTTTAAAAATGTTATGGATATGAATATTTATAATTTTAATGTTATCAGTTGGTTCCATATTTATCAACTGTTATAGTACTGTAATTGAACTGTACATAAACAGAAATTTTGTATTCTTAATAAAGATTGAATTGAACTATGATCTTGAAGAGAACATCATGGAAGTAGTTTTTTTCTGCACATTCTGGTGATATGATGAATATCTTTGTTGGCAATGATCACGATTATATAAAGCGATTAGTGTCAACAATGTTTATCACGATAAACAATATCATTGTTTATTGTCCCATCCCTAACTGTGATTTGATTACACAAGCTACTTCATCATTTTAACAGTTTTTTACACATCCTGTTGGTTTTCAGTACCGGGCTCCATACATGGCAACCACTCAGCAGTATCCTGTGACAAGTGGAACAGCAGGTTTCTATCCAAGCACTAGTCCTGCTGAATATCCAGGTTTTGGTAGGTATTCCTTTGCTCTCGAAGATCAGGCACAACCATGACATTATTATGAGACACTTTTATATTAAACATGAGAAGTACAGATAATCTTCATCAGATGGCTTTATATCTTTATAGTCATGAACAAGCATCAAAATAATCTACACAAAAACACAATTGTTCAAAAACATTCATGTCAGGTTTTCTTTACAGTATTATCAGAAAATGGAGCAGGTCATGGTTTTGCTTGAGATGTCTTGCCTCTGTTTTTTGGTCAAAATAACTGTAGTGAACTGCGTGCGGTCTGGCTCAAATGCTTCAGCCTGTGTTTTCACTTGAAATGACCTTTACGGTTCCATGAAATGCTTTCATCATTCTTATCGATACAAAGTGTTCCTCTAACTATTAAGTTAATCTTGCGTGGCCAAATATCTCAAATGAAGAGTACAATATGTAGTTTGTCATTTCATGGGCCGATTTTTAACCCCCTGCCTCCCCTAGATATTCTCATTAACTCATTCTGCATCTGTCTTTTCCTGCCCCCTCTGCTTCTTTCCTGCCTCTCCCGTCCCTCACTCCCTTTTCTCTTGTGCTGCGTGGTTCAGAGCCCCCTCTTGCTGCGAGGGAGAGGCGGGGTGGTGGGGGGAGAGGCGCTGCCCGAGAGAACGGCCGTCTCTCTCTCCACGGTGCTCCGCTCACCTCCCAGCGTTACCCTGGTGAGTAGTGGCGTGTGAGTGTGCGCTTGTGTTGTCAGCAGCTGCAGTGGGGTACTCTCTTTCAAAGGCTGTTATCAATATACTTGACTCAAGAACTTTGTGGCATCTAGGCACGGGACGATATTGAAATTTGGAGTCACGATTCTCATGGCCAGAATAATTGCGATTAACGGTTATATCACGATAATTATTGTTGCTGACAGTTTAAAAATGTTCTGGATATGAATAATTACAATTTGAATGTTATGAATAGATTCCAAATTTAAACAACTGTTGAAGTATTGTACTTTCATATAAGTGAAAACAACAGTGATCTAGAGGAGATCATAAGGGAGTAGTAGTTTTTTTTCTTCACATTCTGGAGACACAATGGTGATTATCGCAATCATATAAAAAGTGCCACGAACAATTATCGTTTATCGTCCCATCCCTAGTGGCATCAGGGCCTGATTTGAGTCCAGTAAATCAAATATGTTGTTATATTTGAAGGTACACAACACTGAATATAGTCAAATCTGGAGACTGCCCATAAACACTCAGTTCAGGCGCATGCTGTTTTATTGGTCAGTAAGCTTTAGTTTTCAGAATGGCTTGAAAGTTTATATGCAAACAACTGATAAAATCCCCATTTTGTTTTAGTAATTTAACATAAACCCTATCCATGTTTGTTTAGTAAGCTTTTATTTATTTTATTTTTGCAGCTGGAGCATACTATTCAGCGCAGCCGCAGTACGCCCCATCTGTCCAGCCTCAGCCAATGATGGTCAACCCAGCTCAGCAACAGCAACAAGCTCCACCACCTCAGCAAGCCCCGCCCCCGTCACAAGGCCCTGTAAAGAGGGAGCGCAAACCGGTAGTGTGTCTCAACAATAGGCACTCGCTGCTCTTGTCTAAGGTCAAAAAAGAGAATGAATATTGGCTGTTGAATGCAGAACATTCCTTTTTACGTTCATCTAACAATAGTTTTTATTATGATGGCTTGGTGCTACATAACCTGGGAGCAAATGGTCACATACACTTCTGTTTCATGTTAGGCATGTTTTAGAACAAAATTCTTCTTGTTTTATGTTGAAGATAAGAATACGAGATCCCAACCAAGGAGGACGGGACATTACAGAGGAGATCATGGCAGGTGGGCGTTCCTCCTCCACACCGACTCCTCCACAGGTAAACAACAAGTCTTTTACATGTTCATTGACTGTTATATGTGAAGGAGAGCAGCAACTATCATCAGTTTAAGATTTACTACATTCTTGAGATAGTAGAATTTTGAGTCAAACACTCGTAATTTACTCATTTCTACTACACGTTTTTTTATTTGTCTTTCTGTTTTGTTTATTTTCTACCCTGTTTAATATCCTCCCAGTGTATAACTTGCATGTGGAGCGGATTGTGAGGGGGAGGGGGGTGTGCGCATCTCCAGTTATTTTTCCAGTTATTTCTACCTTCTTGCCTTACCTACCTTTTTTTTTTTTTCCATTCTGCCTTAGCCTGCCATGGCAGACAGTCCCACTCAAACTAATGGAGAAGTGATGCCACCACAAAGAGGTGAATACTGTTTTACTTGATTGTTTTTAGGTTTTATTACTTTTACAAAACTTTTTAAAAAAATTTGTTTTAATTGCAGATGAAAATGTTGAAGATCCTCCGTGTGCTGACTCCTCATCACCTCCTGCTACCACAAATGTTGAGGTTCTCGATGAGCCAAAGCAGGAAATCGACACAGAATCAACGATGGACATAGCTTCACAATCTGTAGACCTTACACCAGCTCCAGATGTGTCCTTATCAATAAAGGATCAGCAGCCATCCCCTCCACCCACCCCAGACGTGGAGACCTCTACTTCTGAAGAGGCACATCAAGTTCATGCTGATGTTAGTGATACAGTAGATGCACCGGTGGGTCCTTCTGCATCATTAGCTGCACAAGATATGCCTGTCAAAAAAGAAGAACCACAAATTGCTCCTATTGAGAAGGCGCCGGAAAATGAACAGAAGATCGAAGTGGTTAAACCTGATGAGCCAGTGGTTGTAACTTCATTGGGACCCTCAGTAGAAGAGGCAGCCCCTATAAAAGCAGAAAGCGATGAGACTGTTAGCTCAGAATCTACATCTGTCACTGACGTCCCTGAGCCCTCCGCCTCCACACAGGAATCTGCAGTGCCACAGGCTGAAAATGGAGATGCCAGTTCAGATGGAGAGCTTAAACCCACAGTTGAGAAAACAGAGCCTTCTCTTCCCAACGGCTTTCCACAAGATGTTGAGGAGATGTCCGAGGAATTGGCAATACCCGACACTAAACCACTTGACCAGTCTGAAATTGGTCAATCTCAGGAACCTTCCTCAGTGGAAAAAATGGCAGTGCCCACCCAGGAGCAAGAGGAGGATGAAAAAGAGGAAAAGAATGAGAAAAGCGAGGCTGCTGCACCACCCCCTGTTACCTCTGCAACCGAGGAGTCCACTATGCAAGGTTGTAGTGTTTTCTTTTCCTAATAAAGAATGTGGATTGTTTCATGTCTAATTGGTCTGTTTTTACAGCTGCTACATCTGTGCCAAAGAAAAAAAAGAGCATGAAAGATCTTGACAAGAAGGACTTTGGGACTCTCCTAGACGCCTTTACAGAGGTGTGTGGCTTTGATGTATCGATAGAAACATGGACAAACTAGTATCCATTTAAAAATCTTTTCACTTTTGTTATTTCCACTTTGATTCTAATTGCTTTCTTTCTATCCAGCAGAAGGATATTAAACCCCTTCCTGAGCCTGTGATCGTTCAAGCTGAACCTGCCCCAGCTGCGCCAGTCGAAACTCCCGCTGAGGTTGTAGAAGAGACCTGGGAGGAGAAAGAAGACAAACAGAATGAAATTAAACGCAAAGCAGAGGCCACAGAGCAGAAATATCAATACAAAGAAGGTACATTCCAAATTGTATTTCTCTGAATCCTTTTTATTTGTTTTAACTAAACCTACATTTTCTTTCAGAACAATGGAAGCCAATTAATCCAGAAGCAAAGAAGCGGTACGATAGGGAGTTTTTGCTGGGATTCCAGTTCAGCAGTGCCAGTATGCACAAACCAGAGGGCCTGCCAATCATCAGTGATGTTGTTCTTGACAAGGTACATCATTATATTCTAGTAAAATTATGAAAGTGCATAGCCTTGTCACTGCTGTAGAGCGTTAACAGCCTCTGCACTGTATCCCGCTTCAATGATGACTTTTGTTTTGTGCCACGTGTCTGGGCCACTGAGTATCTATGATGGTTTTGAGGATCTGAAGAAGCAGTTTGTGTACTGACCTACTCATGTCTGTGTGGTTGGCATTAATCTGAAAGTTGTTTTTTTTTTGTCTATCTTTAGGTGAACAAGACCCCACTGCGTCCTGCGGACCCAGGTCGACTAATGAATGCTGGTCCTGATTTCACTCCCTCATATTTGGGTAACTTAGGAAGCAGATCAGTGGGAGGACCACGAGGCCCAGTAAGAATTGAAAAATAGTTTAAGTAAAAATCAATGTAGAGCAATATGGTGAATTGGCAATTTATACTTTTTATTTTAAATAGCCTCCAGGACCTCGGCGTTCTCAGCCAGGTCAGCGAAAGGAACCTAGGAAAATCATCAGCAGCATGAATGAGGACATTCAGCTGAACAAGGCTGAAAAGGCTTGGAAACCATCTTTGAAAAAGTCTACAACACGTGGCCGTGGAGAAGAGGTTGACGAGGATGATCCTGAACAGATGAAGACTCAAGAGGTGTTGAAAAGACTGCGTAGTATCCTCAACAAACTGACCCCTCAGAAGTTTCAAGAGCTGATGAAGCAAGTGACAGAACTGCCAATAGATACTGAGGAGAGACTGAAAGGAGCCATTGATCTCATCTTTGAAAAGGCCATCATGGAGCCCAACTTTTCTGTAGCTTATGCCAACATGTGTCGTTGCCTCATGGGGGTAAGTCATCTGTCTTTGAACTATTTTCTTGAACAGTGACGTGACCTGAGTAACCATTGCACAGTTTATTGTACATGTAAATTATGATGATTCATTGTCTTGCCTGATTATGGTCATTACAGGCTTAATGATACCTTCTGCTTAATGCCAC
This sequence comes from Periophthalmus magnuspinnatus, assembly GCF_009829125.3. Taxonomy (NCBI): domain Eukaryota; kingdom Metazoa; phylum Chordata; class Actinopteri; order Gobiiformes; family Gobiidae; genus Periophthalmus; species Periophthalmus magnuspinnatus. The sequence continues at coordinate 4,560,733 of NC_047142.1, read as the reverse complement.
GTGTCTGTCTGCTTCTTACTCAGCCCCATCTCGGGCCATGTCTATGAATAACACCTTAAATTGTTATTTATATTCACTACAGTTAAAGGTCCCTACTACAGAAAAGCCAGGAGCCACAGCAAACTTTCGCAAACTTCTGTTAAATCGTTGTCAAAAGGAATTTGAAAAGGATCAAGATGATGATGAAATATTTGAGAAAAAACAGAAAGAGTTGGATGCTGCAAATGAAGTAAGTGGCTCAATTATTATTATTAAATGTATTAAATGAGTCATTGAAGGTTCTTATAACAATTGCCTACATTTTTAGGGTGAAGAGCGTGATCGTTTGAAGGTGGAGCTTGAGGAAGCCAAAGATAAAGCCCGACGGCGGTCACTGGGAAACATCAAGTTCATTGGCGAGCTTTTCAAACTGAAGATGCTGACAGAAGCCATTATGCACGACTGTGTTGTAAAACTATTGAAGAATCATGATGAGGAGTCTCTTGAGTGTCTATGCAGGTTGCTGTCTACAATTGGCAAAGACCTGGACTTTGAAAAGGCAAAGGTACATGTGAGCATAAATACCTTTTAACATATAGACTATCTCTGAAGGATGACTTTTAATTTGTGCCACGTGTCTGGGCCACTGAACATTGGTGATGGTAATGAGGAACTGAAGAGAACTCACTCACACCCTTAATGTTGAACTTTGAAATTGAAACTTGTATTTCATTAAAACTATTTTTTCTAGCCCCGCATGGACCAGTATTTTAACCAAATGGACAAAATCATAAAAGAGAGAAAGACCTCGTCAAGAATTCGTTTCATGCTGCAAGATGTCTTGGACCTCAGAAGGGTATTGCCAGATAGATTTTTAGATGGAGTAGAGTACATTTCTGATTTGCAACTCTGAAAAAGGAAGGTATTACAATTTGCCTCATGTTCGTCTATAGAGTAACTGGGTGCCTCGAAGAGCAGACCAGGGACCTAAAACAATTGATCAGATCCACAAGGAGGCAGAGCTGGAGGAGCACAGGGAGCAGATAAAGGTCCAGCAACAGCTTCTGTCTAAGAAGGACAGCGGAGGCAGAATGAGCATGGGCGGCCGAGGTCCCCACACACCCGGAGGAGGCAGGACCAACCAGCCCCAGGACGAGGGATGGAACACTGTCCCCATTTCCAAGAATAGACCCATAGACACCACCCGCCTGAGCAAAATCACTAAGGTATCTTGAAGCCTGTCGTCTACACTTGTATATGATTTGGTTTTACTTAAAGCATTATTCAGATTTTTATCTCATGCTCATATCTTGTTTTCTTGTAGCCTGGTGCAATGGACTTTAACAATCAGTTGCTGGCTCCAGGTGGTAAAGGAATGTGGGGTAGCTGGGGAAAAGGCAGCAGTGGAGGAAGTGGAACTAAACCATCCAGTGGAGAGCAGGGTAAAATATAAAACGATAACTGAGTTTGATATAACATTACTCTTGTTAATCACGTCTTCACTCATCTTTAGATTCAAGCCGTCCTGCTACCAGCACACTGAACCGTTTCTCGGCCCTGCAGTCTGGGTCCTCATCGGAGTCTGATCGCAGAGTTCCTCAGAGGTATTCACGTTGACTGTGTTATTGTGTTACTGTATCTCCTCATTGCTTTCCCTAATTCTCTAACTCTTTAGTGGTTGGAAGAATAGAAATTAACACACAAAACACAAAGTAATTCCAGTTAATGTCTGAGTCATGGTTCATTTTCATTTTATTTTATTAAGGTCAAGCTCCAGTCGGGAACGTGGGGTTGGTGACAGAGAGCGTTATGACCGTTTTGATCGGAGGGAAGGACGAGACGGTGATAGGAGCAACCGCCCTGAAATCACCAAGAGAAGTTTCAGCCGAGAATCCCAGGAGCGCAGCCGAGGAGGAGAGGGCCGCAGCGCCATGGATTCTGTGCGTCGTGTGGCCAGCATGACAGACGACCGTGACAGGGGCAGTCGTGACAGGGGAAGCCGCGACAGGGGAAGCCGCGACAGGGGCAGCATTGATAGGGGCAGCATTGACAGGGGCAGCATTGACAGGGGCAGCCGCGACCAGGGCAGTCGAGACAGGGGGAGCAAAGACCGTGCTGCAAGTAAAGACATACCTTCTGGTTAGCATTTTTTTAAATTTATTTTGACTTTGATCAGACAGCCACACACAAAAATATTTTTCAGAGTACCCTAATTCTGGAATTTAATTGTGATTTCAGTTAAGCGTGAAAGTGCCCCGACGCCACCTCCACCTAAACCTGCTTTGTCTGAAGAAGAGTTGGAGAAGAAGTCAAATGCCATAATTGAAGAATACCTCCACATTAATGACTTGAAGGTAAATGATGAGCTTTACTCTGAAATTTCAAGGATTCTACTGAATAAATAAACACAAACCAATGTTTTTCCCCTTTGTCTTGTAGGAAGCATTGCAGTGCGTTGCAGAGCTGAACAGTGTCTCCCTGCTTTTCGTTTTTGTACGGGTCGGTTTGGAATCGACACTTGAACGCAGCACCATTGCCCGGGAGCACATGGGGCTGCTGCTGCATCAGCTGATCAAGGCCGGGAGTCTGCTGCCGCAGCAGTACTATAAAGGGTGAGCTTGGGGGCCTTTGGGAGACACTTTCTTAGAATTGTATGTAATTGAATCATTTTATAATGTTTAAACTGTGCTGCTGTAGGCTTCATGAGATCTTAGAAGTGGCAGAGGATATGGAAATAGATATACCTCACATCTGGCTTTACCTGGGTGAGCTCATCACCCCTATGCTACATGAAGGTGGGCTCTCTATGGGACAGCTCTTCAGGTAAGTACAATATTGTTTTGTTCGACACTTTACTAATGTCAGTAACAGGTGAAAATAGTACACAATGTCTTTTGGTTTCAGGGAGATTTCAAAGCCTCTAGTGCCTCTTGGAAAGGCGGGTGTGCTACTGGTACAAATCTTAAACATGCTCTGTAAAGGAATGGTAGGTGATGTCAGCTTTTAATACAATCTATGTTCATTGATAAACTGTGACAGGGAATTACTTTTTAACTTTTAGACCCCCAAGAAAGTTGGGGCCATGTGGACTGAAGCTGGCCTGAACTGGAAGGACTTTCTGCCCAGTGATGAAGATGTTAACAAATTTGTAACAGATCAGGTTTGTAATATAACAGGTTTGTTAAATAGTGCTTCAGATGAAGAGTTTAAAATCTATTGATGTATTTTAGAAACTGGAGTACACCTTAGGAGAAGAAGTGGCATCAAAAGACGGCAATAAAAAAGTTTTCACTGGAGAGGAGCTTAGCAAACAGCTGGATAGACTCCTTCAGGACAAAGCAGACAACCAGCGCATTCGTGATTGGATCGAGGTGTGTAATTGGACTCATTCTATTGTTTTTAGTCTAAAACTTCAATATTTAAGATTTATTTTTTTTTAACAGGCCAATTTGGACGAACAGCAAACTGCATCAAACCTGTTCATTCGTGCATTGATGACATCAGTCTGTCAGTCTGCTATCATCTGTAAGCTGCAAACATACCACAAGTGGGATGATTTTTCGTGTTTCTGGCTTTGATTTTAATGCGGGTGATCTCTTTTCATAGGCGATAACCCGTACAAAGTGGATGCAGAGCAGATTGATCAAAGGGCCAGCTTGTTACAGAGATATCTTTATGATGAACAGAAAGAGTTGCAGGCCCTTTATGCCCTTCAAGCACTAATGGTACAAATGGAGCAGCCTGCAAGTAAGTACGACAAAACATCTATTAGAAACTAATATTCAAAACTATTTGATTATATTTTATGGCAAATTGTTCCAGTTATAGCACTGTACCTGATTTGTAGAGTTTTAAAAAGTTAATTCCAAATCTTTTGCAGAAACTAGCATTCCTAGCATCTGTTGAGTTTATCAGCGTGTTTCACACTTCAGAGGCCAACTAGCATGCTAACACTGCACCAGTGTTTGCAATAGATAAAAATACTCTATAATTAGACAGCACACAGTGATCTCAAGAGCTGCCTTTACAACTTACCTGCACGAAACATTTTTTTACATGAAAAAATATTGGGTACAGCCCCTTAAAGTATAAAAATTAGGGTTTTGGAGTTTTTCATTTGCATATGAATTCAATGCTGAACTTTGTGTCTAGACCTGCTGCGCATGTTCTTCGATGCCTTGTATGATGAGGATGTGATTAAAGAGGAGGCCTTTTACAAATGGGAGTCTAGTAAAGACCCAGCAGAGCAGACGGGCAAAGGTGTGGCCTTGAAGTCTGTCACAGCGTTCTTCACCTGGCTCCGTGAGGCAGAAGAGGAGTCGGACAAAGACTAAAGACGATACAAACCGCTGCTGTTTTGGCCTTGACCCAGCAGGTGGTTGTAAGGAGACATGATACTTTGTCAGTGGAAGACTCGTATTACTATCAGTCCTCAATGAGGATACATGTGTGTTCTCCTTTTCTTCTTCGAGGAATGGACTCAAAACTATCACTTCTCTCTCCTCTGATCCCTCATTATGTCCCACCTGCTTGTTGCAGCAAGTGTCCTCATCTAATAAACTTGAAAACTGGTGCAGCAGGAATGCTTTGTAACTAAGTTTGAAATATGCCACATCACTACTAGACTTTTTTCTTTTTTTTTTTAAACCAATGACACACAAGCGAGCTGCTGTTTTTATGGTTCTAGGTCATTCTCATCCCTACCATTGTGTGTAAATCAGGCATGGGGTGTTCTGGGTGTGGGGATCATGCCATAATGTGTCCAGTCCAAACACAGCTCCTTTTTGTCCATCACTTAGTGTGCAGCATGACTGAAGTGTGTTTATAATAATGATACAGATGAAATGTCGACAGGAAAATGTACATTGCTAACTAATCTTAAATTGACAGATGGAGTTTTTAAGCAAACAGTTCTATTTTTTTCCCTCTTGTTTCCTATTGATGGAGCTCACAGAGGACACTGACTATATGACTTTGACTGTGACTACAGGATGGTCTTAATGCTTCCTCAAAGCCATGGTCTCCCAGTAGTGACTGACCTGTTTCCTTTTCTGAAGCTGTGGGAGAGAAACCCAATCATTAAAACTTGAAACCTACAGAAATTGACTTGAGATATATACATTAAAACACAGAAATGATCTGATAGCCTTTTCTACTAGAGGTAGAAACTATTTCAGGACAGTTCTGTAAATATATAAAGATTTTTTTAGTTTTATTTTTCAGAAACAATAAATTGCCGATGTAATTGCAGTGTATCCTTTTCCGCTGAAAGCATTGTTGTCCAGATGCAGAGAGGTGCTTTAGATAATCCATTGATTATTAGTTTTATTGGGATTTTTTTGTAAATACTTTTTTTTTGCTTTCTTTATTTAAGAAAATAATGCTTCTTTGCATCTGAAACTGGAACGATGAGTTAATGGGACATTGCAAATAAAGGACTTCTTAAAATGCATAGTATCTCACTTGTCATTCTTTTACCAACTCAGTGTCATAATTCTATTTACTCCTTGGACTTCAGATGCCCTGAACGCAGAGTTTTATTACATCTCACTCGTTCTGGATTTTCAGACCATTATTTTATCCACTACAATATCATCAATGTCACTTTCAAATAACTGAGGAGGGCAAATCCAAGGGCTTCTATCTTCAAAAACCTGTGTTTTTATGACCAATAGAACCATTGTATTTTCACTTTGATGAATCATCTCGTTTTTGATCAATTCTGCTTGTTTTATTCTTAACTGAAATGCTTTTCCCTCAGTCAGTGAACGCTCTGCGGAGCTTTGGGGGAGTCCTCTGGCTGTGGGAGGGGACACCGCCTTGCGTTATGACGCTTACATTTGGGAGACATTTGGACAGCCTATGTCACACATATATCCTGACGAGCAACAAATGGTGCGTGTGCGCCTCTGGACACATGCAGGAGCTGGGGACGCTGTCGCCGTGATGCTGTGGCTGTGATGCAGTTTGCTACAGGCTTCTGCCCAAAGGATCGGACACATTACGCGCTTTAAGATGAGCCGCTCGGTCCTTTCAGGTACGTGCCGCGGATGTGTCGGGTTCAGAGCGCGCGCTGTTTGGCACGAGCTGCACGAGACCTCTGCATCCAGGTCTCCTCCGGCTCTCCCCCGGCTCTCCCCCGGCTCTCCCCCGGCTCTCCTCCGGCTCTTTCGCTCTGCCATCATTATTCGTGTGTTTTTGTGGCCTGCTGCAGTTAGGTAAAGTTAGCATCAAATTCACAGATTCGGGCTTCCGAGGTCAATGGCTCCTAAACGCAAAACTGTTGAAAGATAATAAACATACCACAACACTCAAAGTTACACAGTCCTGAGAGTCACACGCGGCGTTTTGTAAAAATCAAATGTTTGCTGTAAATCCGCAGAGCGAGGAAAGCGCTTAGGGACCGGCAACAAATGACAATACTATTTTTTAATTCTCAATGGCTTCAGAGGAAAAGCCCACAGAGCCACGAAAGTTTAATTACACAATAAATGCATCCTAATTTCAATTATAATATAGCAAGTTACGATGATTAATAAATATAAAAATTCATAAACTTTTGTCCACAGCACTTATCAATAATAAAAATATCCATCAATTAAAATCTTTATTTTACCACCTGAATCTTTATTGCTGTTTTTATGATGAAATATATAGAATTATTAATTTTCAATAGCTTTTTGTTTGTCTAATCTCATCAAATTCACAGCAGTAGTAGATTCATTGATGAGTGCTGTGAACTTTTAGTATTGCCATTTGTTGACGGTCTCTAAGCGCTTTCGACAGCTCCGTATTTTCGCCCAAAATGCGCATGTGCTTTTAAAAAACGTCGTTGTAGCCGTTAGGTTGTGTAACTGTGTGTGATATGGCATGTTTATTAGCTTACAAGAGTTTCGTGTTGATGAAATATTGACCTCAGAAGTCCGAATCTTTAAATTTGATGCTCCTTTACCTGCTGCACGCGCCAATGACGCGCGACAAACACCACAGTGTCATGAACTCTACCACAGTGTTATTAACTCTACCACAGTGTTATTAACTCTATCACAGTGTTATTAACTCTACCACAGTGTCATTAAGTCTACCACAGAGTCATTAACTCTACCACAGTGTCATTAACTCTCCAGACCCACGCAGCACTGCGGCCTGTCTCTTTACGCACGCGGCGCAGTGTCTGGTGCGTAAAGGCTCATATTCTGGAGAGATCAGTTACACGATGTGTCCGCTTGACCCAGTGACTGACAGGTCACTGAAGACACGAGGTTTGCCTCATTAAGGTTAAAAGTCACGCCGTGCAGAGTGAACATTGAGTTAGTCACTGCGCTGTCAGAGCCACAAAAACAAAGTGAAGGACGCTCCGCGTTTACAGATTCAAATATCTCAGTCTGTGCCGAATGATGCTCACGTGACACTCACGGGCCTTTGGGAGCCGTGCGCAGACTCGTTTGCGCTGCGTCCTCTGGTGTGTCTCTGGTGTGTCTCTAGTGAGTCTCTGGTGCATCTCTGGTGTGTCTCCGGTGTGTTTTTGGTGTGTCTCTGGTGAGTCTCTGGTGTGTCTCCGGTGAGTCTCTGGTGAGTCTCTGGTGAGTCTCTGGTGCGTCTCTGGTGCATCTCTGGTGCGTCTCTGGTGAGTCTCTGGTGAGTCTCTGGTGTGTCTCCGGTGAGTCTCTGGTGAGTCTCTAGTGTGTCTCTGGTGAGTCTCTGGTGTGTCTCTGGTGTGTCTCTGGGGAGTCTCTGGTGTGTCTCTGGTGAGTCTCTGGTCTGTCTCTGGTGTGTCTCTGGTGAGTCTCCGGTGAGTCTGCAGTGTGTCTCTGGTGTGTCTCTGGTGAGTCCCTGGTGTGTCTCTGGGGAGTCTCTGGTGTGTCTGTGGTGTGTCTCTGGTGAGTCTCTAGTGTGTCTCTGGTGTGTCTCTGGTGTGTCTCTGGGGAGTCTCTGGTGTGTCTCTGGTGTGTCTCTGGTGTGTCTCTGGGGAGTCTCTGGTGTGTCTGTGGTGTGTCTCTGGTGTGTCTCTGGTGTGTCGAGTCTCTGGTGTGTCTCTAGTGTGTCTCTGGTGTGTCTCTGGTGTGTCTCTAGTGTGTCTCTGGTGTGTCTCTGGTGTGTCTCTGGTGAGTCCCTGGTGTGTCTCTGGGGAGTCTGTGGTGTGTCTCTGGTGTGTCTCTGGTGTGTCTCTGGTGAGTCTCTGGTGTGTCTCTGGTGTGTCTCCGGTGTGTCTCTGGTGAGTCTCTAGTGTGTCTCTGGTCTGTCTCTGGTGTGTCTCCGGTGAGTCTCTGGTGTGTCTCTGGTGAGTCTACAGTGTGTCTCTGGTGTGTCTCTGGGGAGTCTGTGGTGTGTCTCTGGTGTGTCTCTGGGGAGTCTGTGGTGTGTCTCTGGTGTGTCTCTGGTGTGTCTGTGGTGTGTCTCTGGTGAGTCTCTAGTGTGTCTCTGGTCTGTCTCTGGTGTGTCTCCGGTGAGTCTCTGGTGTGTCTCTGGTGAGTCTACAGTGTGTCTCTGGTGTGTCTCTGGTGTGTCTCTGGTGAGTCTCTGGTGTGTCTCTGGTGAGTCTCTGGTGTGTCTCCGGTGAGTCTCCGGTGAGTCTCTAGTGTGTCTCTGGTGAGTCTCTGGTGTATCTCTGGTGTGTCTCTGGGGAGTCTCTGGTGTGTCTGTGGTGTGTCTCTGGTGAGTCTCTGGTGTGTCTCTGGTGAGTCTCTGGTGTCCCTGTCGAGTCTCTGGTGTCCCTGTCATCAGCTCACAAGTCTCTCCAGAGAGTCGCTGTCACTCCTGACTCCATAAGCCTTTTAGAGCAGGAGTCCTCTTGTTGTTAGCAGCTTTGGGCCAATCTGTCAGGGATTATCTGCCAGGTCCTGCACGTGCACTCTCGGATTCATCTAAACTTTGAGTGATTTGATTTAAAAAGTCAAATCGATGTGTCCACTTTGCGTCACGTCAGCTGCGCCTCAGATCCTTTCACCAGACTCACTTTTGGACATGTTCCTGATTAGGTGGCGCTATCATCGCTTTTAATCGGGTTTGCAGAGGCTTTTCAGTGGCAGCGGGTTGGATTTGTGTCGTGCCGAGCTGGTCACGGGCCATATGTTTGTCCATTCACTGTACACCGTCACCGCTGCCCTCCACCTCCCTCCAACCCGGTCACTCCACCCGGCTTTAGCATCTGTGCCGTAAATGAGGGCATAGCTGTTTGTTTGACTGCTGCTCGGGTCAAACCGTTCGGTGTCAGTCTGTGGTGTCAGTCGTGGTCCTCTGCAGCGCCGCACGGGTAACATCTCCATCTCTGCACATCAACTATGAGACTCAGGCCCAGGAGCCGAGAAAGACGCAGGGAGAGACACAAGGAGGAGGAGGTAGGACGGAGACTTTTGCAGATTTGTGCTCATTTCACCTGCTGTTTAGTCCTGACGTCTGTGCGCAGTTTATTTGTGACCTGCAGGTCGTCAAAATCATTATTTGTGTCTTTTGTTTTTAGGTGAAATTTGAGGAGAGTGAAATGATTCCCAAGTCCGGAAAATCTTCTGCAGACTCAAGAAAAGGCGTTAGCATCCATGAGTTTGCAGCACTGGCCAGATCTTCCTTGAACGGTATTGTGTTTTAGAAGTTTAGTTGTTGCTACACTTTGCTTTTTGAGTGATTGATGATGATTTTTTTTATTTAAACTAAGACTGATAATCAAACATACAAATTTAAATAAGACATAATCGTTTTTATTCATTGATGTCTGATCTTAAGTGCCTGTATAATTCCCTTTTCCGTCTGCGTCTTTCTGCAGGCATCTCTCAGGCCGTGAAGGATCATGTGACTAAGCCTACCTCACTGGCGCAGGGTCGCGTCGCTCACCTCATCGAGTGGAAAGGTTGGCCCAAACCGTCAGACCCCCCGCCGGCCGCTCACGCCCACTTCAGCACCTACTGCCACCTGAGCGAGGGGGAGAAGGAGGCCCGTTTCGCCGCAGGCACGTTCCTCTGTCATCTACAGCATTTCACACTTAACTGTCAACTTTGTTTATTTGTACGGACACCAATCCTCTTAGTTAAGTTCCTGACTCATCCTCTGTCATGGTGTAATCCTTAAAACTAGTCAGAGCCGTGCGTTAGGGCCCGGTGCTGTCTAGTGGTGATGGCTTGTGTTGGGCGCAGATGGTGGCCTATTAGACAGCCTCAAAAACACTCGAGTGCCCGGTGAGAGGGTAAGGCAGCTCCTGTTGTTCAGCTGTGACTCATCCTTTGTGGAGATGGTGACAGGGGTTGGGTTTGAGCGAGGGAGAAAGAGAGGGAGGGCAAACAAAAGGTGCAGTTTTATCCAGCTGGTTTGTTCTTCTGTTTGGAGGAATGCAGTTTGATATGAGACCATAGTATTAGTGTGAAAAATGGAAGTTTCAAGCTTTAGTTTAAGCCTGTTTCTCCAGTTTATTACGCCAATGCTCCAGTAGTGGTTACAAATTTTGGTGCACAGTCATAGGCTGTATATGTAAATCACATGTGTCAAACTCAAGGCCAAATGCGGCCCGCCATGTCATTTTTATGTGGCCCGCGACAAGGTAAATTTAAATGTATGACTGTCTTAAAATGTCAGTTTATCAGGAGTTACGCAGTTACACAGACATGTTTTTTATATCTTTGCAAATTTGAGACGAACCATTTTGCTGATGCGGCCCTCGGTGCAATCGAGTTTGACACCCCTGATGTAAATGGACATAGCTAACCTGCTAACCGCCGTGTTCCAAATAGAAAGTGAGCGTTGGCGCACTTCCGGCTCCATCAGCTCCGCTTCAATTCACTTTATATTAGAAAACTGTCACCCCTTTCTCCGTAAATGCCACTGTTAGGTTCTTAAAAATGTTCGTATTAACCCGTTCTACATGATCCTGGGGTTTTTATGTCGCTATTGTGTCTGTAAATCAAGATATTAACATTAATAACAGACTAATCAGGTGCTATTGCTAGTAACAGGTTCGATTGGCAGTGTTGCTAATGCTAAGCCAGCGCTGTGGGCGGTTACCTTCCTCAGCCTCTCCGGATTTGCTCTTTGGTTGCTATGATACTCGCGGTCGGAATTCCAAATATGGACATCCGCTCCAAACTCATCCCTATGCCCGTTAGCTTCGATGAGCTACATTTGGCTAGAGCTGAACGCTATCGGTGATGTAACACTCCGGTTGTCCACTTCTTTATACAGTTTATGTGCACACTACTCAAAATAAAGACACAGTGATGGCAAGACTTATATTTAATGTTCATATACGTTTTATAATCCTATACTATTTGGGTTTTTGCAGGTGTAGCTGAGCAGTTTGCCATAGCTGAGGCCAAGCTACGAGCCTGGGCGTCTGTTGATGATGACGATGAAGATGAGGAGGACTCAAACGATGAGGATGCGCCCCCTAATGGACAGAGTCACACCTTCACCAGCCAAAGCTCAGGTATCACCAGTTCACGTGCCATTCGTCTTGTGTTTTCATCTCATTTTCATCACTTAACATGGCTCATTGTCTCATCCGTCCCACCACCGTCCCATCTGCAGGGGATCTGACTTTATGCTCCTCTCTCAGACGCCGCCAATTCCCGACCTCTTGTCCCACGAGACAAGGAGGAGGGACAACTCTCTGCCACATTCCCAGGCGCGGGCAGCAGCGGTGACGGCGGCGACCTGCTGACTGACCCACATTCAACCCAGACTGACTCACCCACTTTGCCCGGCCACAGCGCGAGCCCGTTCATACAAGAGGAAGAGGAGGAGAACGAGGAGCGACCCACCGCGTTACGGGACCACCCCCAGAGCGAGGTGTGCATCCACCAGAAGCCCGAGTGGAGACCCAGAGCGAGGAGCAGCCGCTTCGACTCGTGCTACTCCACGTCCCACTCGGAGTCGCCCGGGGAGGAGGAGGAAGACGACGAAGAAGGCAGCGTGTTCCAGGAGTTCCGCATGTGGCACTGCAGCCCCCGGGGATTCTTCTCGGATCGGGCGTCTTCTGGAGTGGCCTCGTTTGATGAGGAAGAGGAGCAGGATGAAGAGGCGGAGAGGAAAGATGAGAAAGAATATTTGATGTGATGTGCTGTCCATCTTTGTCTCTTGGAGTGTGGTGATTCTGGACATCGTTATAAAAAGCTAGATATCACATTTGGCCAAATTGGATCGGTTATCAGGGAAAGATAGAGTATTTTATCTTTATTAAAACATTTATGGATCTAGGGACAGTGCCTTGGTGATTTGCCAAAATGTGTTTGTGACGAAAACATGAAACACTGTTGAAATCATGTTGCGACACAATAGACGAATGACGATTCACTGCGTTTGTTTGTTGCTGGTAAGTCTGCTTTTAAAAAATAACTCTACAGTCATAATTGTTCTAATGTAAAGTGTGAAAATTGGTCAAAATACATGTTGTTTGTTGTTAATGTAGTTTGACCTCCCTCCTTTACCTTAACTATTCATAAAAAAATAAATAAAAAAAGACCTTATCATGGAGGACGCATCTTGCCAAAATAATGCGACGGCCAAAGCAGTATCTACCTTTTTATATCCCTCATTCTGAATATGAACATGTTTTAACTGTTAAGCTCATTCTTCCCTTCCCTTGATCTTTGATTCCTTGCTCCCTTCTTTCCTTCCTTCCTCGTCTCCTCCTCTCTCTTCCTCCCCTCCTTCCCTCACGTCCCTCGCTGCTGTGAACAGTATCCGTCGGAGAGTTCGATTGAATGTAAAGTTGTCGTTTTCGCTGAGTTTTTGTACAGTTCTGTGAGGTCACGTGTTCGATTGTTTAGTTTTTTATTATTTTGAGTATTTTGTAGTGTTGTTTTCTGAATCATGCCGTGTCGTGTGGGATATGTTTGATACTGAATGTCTGAAAATGAATAGTAAATAAAATAGATATACATTTTGGTATTAAGACATCATTTGTGTGTTTTTTTTGTTTTTTTTTTTTTGATTCAATTTAATCATTCACTCATGTACAAAACAATTTATGTTCTCTGAAAAATAACAGTGGCTGCTTGATTTCAAATGCATAATTCTCCTGTACAAGCATGTCGTTATATTATGTACAAAGCAGTTCAGTGCCATATAAAGGGAGATACTACAGACTTATTGCTTAACTAGATACGCTGTAAAAAGCTCTCGCCTCCTTTTACTTGTATGGCCGACCACTACTTTACATTCTCAATGCAAAAGACGCAAATAAAGGAATGCACAAATATACAAAAAGCCCTGATTGGTGCAAATTAAAACATGATTTAAAATATTTGTACAATTGACAGTTACATCCATTTGAAACCTGATGACATGTCTCACACACGCAGACCCACAGACCCCCCACAGACTCGGACTGTGCTAATGACGCCCCCTTCACGAGGCCAGGCTGGTTATGTCATAAAGATGCATAACTTTAAATATATCTACAGGGTGCACAAGGTACGTGTGGTGCACTGATGCAAGTGTGCTCTGTACATGAGCCGCAAAATATCAGCTCTGTTCTGTTCCTTTAACATGCTAGAAACATTTCACACAGTTTACGCTATAGAGGCAGTTTATTCCGTTTGAATACTGGCTTCCCTCGTTTACAGTAGTGGTAATTACAGTGTGCTTTAACTTGAAACTTATGTGTTAATAAGAGCTGCCTGTTTGTGTTGTGGAACTTTGGGGGTGGACATACGACATGTACAACAGAATATGTCCTAGTGCTGCACTCAAAGACAGTTATAATGTCATATTTAAACAAACAAACTAACAAAAATATCCCTTTTGCATATCAGGCTTATAATATTGTATAAAAATGCCAGCCTTATTCATAGGTAGTATTTATCTCTGATTTCTGTGCTCCGTAATAGAAAAAAATTACTTTATTAATGTGCTCTATATATTAGAACTATTCATTGCAATTAGATTCATTTGTATTACTCTCCGGCAAAATATTAGACTTTATATTTATTTGGCATAAGCGTAAATATGACACAGAGGAGTCCAGATCCATGGCACACACACACACAATCACACACTCACACACACTCTCAAACATTTAGCCAGTTTTGTTATTAATTTTGATTAATTTTTTAGGAGAAATGCACTTCAGAGTTTTGTCAGATCATAATGGGATAATGGCAGTGTTAACAAAAAACTCCCAAAGCAACTATGGGTTACCTAGTTTGATAAAAGTGTCCTAAACGATTCCTCTGGCATGAGATCCGTTAGATTCATAAAAAGTATTAGTTGGATGTAGTCTCACATTTGTCATTCACACCTCAAGTTATGATGCTATAAATACATATAGCCAGGCTGGACTTGTAACACTTGAGACGCACACGTATCCCTGCTAATCTTTCTTATTGGTCGCTATTGTAGGCGGGCTTCGCTCTTCCTCCTGTTCTGATTGGTCCACGTTCTGACCTTGTTCCTGTTGGATTTCGTCTGGCTCTGGCGTCTGACTCGGCGGGTCATAGTCACAAGCCAGTTCTGACTCCTCTGTGTGGGAGGGGCTACAGTCAAAGGTGAATTCTGATTGGTCTTCGGTAAATGAGGGGCTATCCTGGAGAACCAGCTCTTCTCTGATGTCAACAGTTTGGCCTGTAGCAAATTGTAAAGTGCATTGGTCTGAAAAGTTGACGGGAATCTCTTCAAACGGAAGGTTGTCGGTGTCGTCCATTTTGGGTCGATTAAGGTCCCGAGGTAACGAGAGGCCCCTGTGGCGGATGCACAGTTTGTGGAGTTCGGTTACTTCAGAGACACTTGTGGTATTGCCACTGTCCCGGAAACTTGCCAAAGGGGGACGCACTTTGACCCCAGTCACTGTCACCGAGCCCTCAATGGCTTTACGCAACTGCAACAAAAGGAAAAATGTCGTCAAACAATACATTTTTTAATGCCAATTAAGTAAGAACAAAAAAGAGAATATAGAAATTGCCTCTTTGAGAGAAACTACTCCGACCAGACGCCCCATACTGGTCACATAAGCGTGGTCCAGGCCCAGCAGGGAAAAGATGGTGTGAGTCTAGGACAAGGATTCACTTTAAGATTAAATGCAACAATTTGTTTAACTTATAGTCTGTGTTTAATGTACCAGATTGGTATACCTAAAGAGTATATGATTCCCAAAGTTAACTTTATAAAATCATTCATTCCACACTCAATTGTGCGTTTTTCGATACTAAAGTCAAAGTGAGACTGGTACCTTGTGTAGCGAGGTTTGCTCCACCAGTTGGAAGGGAGCAGGGTCAATCTTGCAGTTCTTGAAATCTACAGCTTGGTCGAGCTGCTGCTCCTCCCACACTGAAATCTGAAGTCAGACAAGTGACAAGTCGTATTGAGCACAAAATTACCAACAGTATTTCATTTCATAATGTCAGTGCAGGCCTAACCTCTGTTGGGCTCATGTGGTCTTCCACCTCAGACTCCTGAAAAACAAACTTGTGTTTTGAAGGTAGTAGGAGTATACTGCTAAAACTTTGGGGCCTGAGTGTAAAGTTCACATGTAATAGTCTAGAGAGCAGAATCAGACGCTAACATCCTGTCACATTCAGATCCTGGACCATTAGACCTCTGCCACACAAACATGAATGGGACTGCTCTCACGTCCTTTCACTCACTGCAGAACCATAATGCTCTGGGTGTTGCACCACAAATGTTATGGTTCTGCCCTCACTGTGTCGCAATGCAACAGTTACTAGGCAACAGTCTCTAGGCGGCAGACAGTCTTACCGCCATGGAGATCCTCATGCGTTTGGGCCTGGCCTTTCTGTGTTCAGGAGGAGCCGGCCCAGGGCTCTTCCAGGTGCAGAGAGGAGGCATCAACACAACATGACCACAGCGTCAGTCAGAGGGACACTTTACCCACAACATGGCACACTGCAACATTGGATCAAGCCCACTTCTCCAGAGGAGTTGCACCAAGTGAGCACAATGTTGCTGATAGCCTATAATTACTTCAGCACAGAAGAAGATGAACGCACCAGACTCTTGACGTTACACAACACTATGAGGAAAATATGTGAGGAAATGAGACATTATGAAGACCACAAAGCTCTGAGGTCTCCAAGAGTCGCACCTTAACGCTGTCCCTTAATGTGTTATGCTCCAGGTGTGTTTATATTGTCTTAGATTCATTTTGGGAGCAGCGTTAGGCCTGCACACTGACATGATGACGACGGTGACTGAAGCTGAACATCGTCACATGCTTTTACCCGCACAGCTGTTCACACAGAGCTTCATTAACGTCTGTAACTATGAACTGTAACTGTGTAATGTCATTAACTCGTGTTTTTCTGCTGAGAAAAGTCTAAATATTTGATGATCATTTAAAAAATCCTGAAATCTGCTCCACAGCTGTAAATGTAAAATGTCTGGTGTGAATGAACAGCTTCAGTTTCAAAGTGCTGCAGCATGCTCCATTATACACACACACGCGCAGACACACACACACACGCAGACACAAACACACACACCCCGACACACACGCAGACACACACACACGCGCGCAGACATGCACACATGCACACATGCTCCCTCAGTCACACACACACACTCCCTCCCGCACACACACACAAAGACACCCCTGCATACTCCCTTAGACACACACACACACCCCCACACACACTCCCTCTCTCACACACACTCCCTCACACACACACTCCCTCACACACACACGCTCCCTCACACACACACACACTCTCACACGCACGCTCCCTCACACACACAAACTCTTACACACACGCTCCCTCACGCACACACACTCCCTCTCTCACACATACACACATACTCCCACACACATACACTCCCTCTCTCACGCACACTCCCTCTCTCACGCACACACACACACACTCCCTCTCTCATGCATGCTCCCTCACACACACACTCCCTCTCTCATGCATGCTCCCTCACACACACACTCCCTCTCTCACACACGCTCCCTCACACACACACGCTCACACACTGCGGCGATTACACATAATGATAATAATGATATTCTGAACACCTGTGCTCACAGAATGCTGTCACGCCGCAGTCATGTGCACAGGCTTTTTCAGATCATCTTTGTTTACACTTGAGCTCCACACACAAGTGTAATTATGTGTAGAATGTCAAACAAGCTACTCAGGGTCATTTTATAAACTGAAGAAAAAAAAAAAAAGGCTTCTGTAAAACCATTACACAGCCCCAGTGTCAGCTCATTAAACAAAGCCTGAAAGTAGTGCATTACCCTCAAGTATTTTTTAGTTTACTTTGTTACTCAGCATCAGCATTTTTATTTTTTATTTTATTTTTTTATTCAACAGAGGGAGTCCACTACTTCCACCCTCTCGTCACATCTCCTCACACATGGTACGTGCTCGTGTGCTCACCTCCAGCAGCTCCTTGTCCTGGTCCGTGCACGAGAGCGTCTGCGAGCCTGAAAAGCAGCATTATGTGTGCGCTGTTACAAACATCAACCGCAGTACGTGTTATGTAAAGGCTTGTTTGTGTATCACCGTGATATCACATTCGAGACGCCAACAGCAATTTGATTATTCCAGATTTCATAAACATTACTGAGCTGTGTCCGCGGAAACGAGGTGGACGTGTTCAAATAATAAATAGAATGAAATAGAAACGTATTTTAAATGACAAAAACAAACAAAACCAGGGCCAAGTTGTTGTTATATGTTACGTCGAGACCATTATCCAATCAGAGAGAAGAATAAGCGTCACATTTGGGTTGCGGTATCAATGCTATGCTGCTGTTTTGAACCTAAAAGAACCGACTCTGATCTGACAAACGTAGTGGGGGTTACACGCAGTTCCTTTTTACACCCAGAGGATACATACTATTTGGAGTCTCCGTGTCGCTGATGGCTGATACGGTTTTCAGGGCAGATTTGAGAGGAAGTTGCAAGTTGGACACCGCCGGGCTGAAGGAAGACGTCTCCTCTGTAGAGATCTATGTGGAAAATATATTAAGAGACGGGCCGGACACGGGTAAACACATGCAGAGACGTACAGGACATGCACGGGACAGCACAGGTAAGGGCACAGACGACACAAACACCAAACATGTAACTATTCGATATTCACACGTAAGCAGAAGGTGATAAACTCCTCCTCCTCATCATCATCATCACACAAACACAAAAAGTATTTATTACACCACTTACCCCGTCTGCCCATTATCCCCCTCTGTGCCTTTACCTACTGCTACATGCCAGCCCCATGCTCCACCTGCAGCCGCCCGCCCTCACCCCCGTCCCCGGTCGCCTCACACCTCTTGCGTGCTCACCAAAAAGCGAACCGTTTGGCGAGCGTTGGTGCGAGGAGTGGCGTTGATGACGTGCGTCTGGCCGCAGGGGGAGCTGGCGCTGCTGTCCGAGGTCAGGCTGGGGAGAGGGTCCTGGGTGCCGTTGTCTTGCGCCATCTGCCGGAGGTACTCGAGTCTGCGCTGGCGGCCCAACTGCAGCGTGAGCAGAGACTGTAGCTGGAGTCGCTCGATGGAACCCAGCAGGATCATGGACTCTGGAAGACCCAAAGGTAAATCAGGACTTTTATGATGTGTAAAGCAAGTAAGTTTGTGCTTTTAATAGTAGTAGTAACAGCGAAAGTCTTCAGGATTCACACTAAAATCCTTGTTATGAACTGATTCTTTGCAGTCACATCATGCTGGGGGCGTTATGCATGTAAGTATATGGTGGAAATTTCAGCAGTTACGATGTTGATGTAATGTTCACACTAGCAAACACTGTCGAAAAAGTTTTAATATCATCAAAAAGCTCAAGAAAAAAATACAAAACGGATTCAAACAACTCATTTTCAGGAATCTGTGATGTAAATATGAAAGTTTTCGTCCTGTTTAGGTGTTTAAAGTTAAACAGAAAAGGTGGAAGTGACTAACTAGCCAGCTTATGACTGTAATTTTACGTTTACGAGAGACTTGTTTAACAAAGTAGAGCCTCCGGTTACTTCACAACCTCAAGAAATATTACGCTGCATCGTATTGATATTTTTGGTTCTCTTTAGGTCCCACTTCTCCGCATTTTTGTTTCTGTTATCCTTCATCACTTTCAACCCTTTCACCTCTTTTTTATTCCCTCTATCTTTCGGGTATAAAGGGGTGATGGGAGATGGGCCCGGGAGCCTCTTCAAAAGCCCCAAAGCTTTACACCATGAACTCTGCGCATGATCCTGAGCTTATCTTCTCACAATACAGTACATACAAGTTATTTTTACTTTATTTCCTGAAGTTATGGTCCTTGCAAGTGAGATTTTGGTTAATATTTTATAATAACTAGGCTTAATCCATAACAAATCAAGTTTTCTCAGGGTTAGTAACACTTACCCAAACCCTTCAGTAGTTACTAAGCCTGAATCGTCCTTAATAAATAATTTCTTCATTGTTAATTAATCTTTTTCATGCTTCATTAAAGGTCCTATATGACACAAAATTGACTCTTGTAACTTTAAGCCATGATGTAAAGCTGTTCCCTCCTCAAAAACAGACCTACGTTTTACCTTTTGTTTAGTAGAGACTGGAAATTCAACGGCTGAAATTATCTAAATGATTCTAGATAAGGTGTGTGGAGTTTTAAAAACATAGTGGAGCACTTCCTGTATTGCCACACGATGACATCACAAGGTGGAACAGAGTGTTTTCTGTTTGAGAGAAGAGCTCAGCCTAAATATGCAGCGTTTGAGAGTTAACAGTGGTCTGACAAACACCAATATCTGATAATAACCTGATTTTTGGACATTTAACCTTTGACTTATATGTAAACTGTCACATGTCAAAAAGTGAGAAAGAAAGAAATGAGATGATTTGAGTTTTTACAAGTGATTTAAATGATCTTATAACTTCAAAAATCTGGTATTAATCTGATTTTGAATGCTCATGTAACCCCCCGGTGATGACTGGACCCTAGATGCTCCATTTTATGCCCTGACCCTGTTCTGTGGACCCAGATCCTCCCGTTCTCTCAGTGGGTTGGATGACCCCTGCCCCATCCTGAATGAGCCCCCTCTGTCCCTTAGTCTTAAATGGACTCTGGCTGGACATAATTGAACTATATGTGTAAATGTGTTAGTCCTGAACACATCTGCAGCCTGTCCAACCTGGTGTAGTCCTGGTTCAGCCCTGGTTTAGTCCAAGTTCAGTCTTGGGCTAGTCTCGGTTTAGGCCTGATTCAGTCCCTGTTCAGTCCTGGTTTAGTCCTGGTTTAGTCCTAGTTTAGTCCTGGTTTAGTCCCATTTCGCTCCTGGTTTAGTCCTGGTTTAGTCCTGGTTTAGTCCTGGTTTAGTCCTGGTTTAGTCCCAGTTTAGTCCCAGTTTAGCCCTGGATTAGTCCTGGATTAGTCCTGGATTAGTCCTGGATTAGTCCTGGTTTAGTTCTGGTTTAGTCCCGGTTTAGTCCCGGTTTAGTCCCGGTTTAGTCCCGGTTTAGTCCCGGTTTAGCCCTGGATTAGTCCTGGATTAGTCCTGGATCAGTCCTGGTTTAGTCCTGGTTTAGTCCTGGTTTAGCCCTGGATTAGTCCTGGTTTAGTCCTAGTTTAGTCCTGGATTAGTCCTGGATTAGTTCTGGATTAGTCCTGGATTAGTCCTGGTTTAGTCCTGTTTAGTCCTGGTTTAGTCCTGGTTTAGTCCTGGTTTAGCCCTGGTTTAGTCCTGGTTTAGTCCTGTTTAGTCCTGGTTTAGTCCTGGATTAGTCCTGGTTTAGTCCTGGTTTAGTCCTGGATTAGTCCTGGTTTAGTCTTGGTTTAGTCCTGGTTTAGTCCTGGTTTAGTCCTGGTTTAGTCCTGGTTTAGTCCTGGTTTAGCCCTGGATTAGCCCTGGATTAGTCCTGGTTTAGTCCTGGTTTAGTCCTGGTTTAGTCCTGGATTAGTTCTGGATTAGTCCTGGATTAGTCCTGATTTAGTCCTGTTTAGTCCTGGTTTAGTCCTGGATTAGTCCTGGTTTAGTCCTGGATTAGTCCTGGTTTAGTCCTGGATTAGTCCTGGTTTAGTCCTGGATTAGTCCTGGTTTAGTCCTGGATTAGTCCTGGTTTAGTCTTGGTTTAGTCCTGGTTTAGTCCTGGTTTAGTCCTGGTTTAGTCCTGGATTAGTCCTGGTTTAGTCCTGGTTCAGTCCTGGTTTAGTCCTGGTTCAGTCCTGGTTCAGTCCTGGATTAGTCCTGGATTAGTCCTGGTTTAGTCCTGGTTTAGTCCTGGTGTAGTCCTGGTTTAGTCCTGGTTTAGTCCTGGTTCAGTCCTGGTTCAGTCCATGGGAGTGGATTTCTCCTTCACTCTGGTTCTCCTTGTGGTTTCTCTTTTCCCTCTGTGTTTTGTGAGTTTTTTGAGTTGTTCCTGCAGGAGGAGGGTCTGAGGACAGGGGGCGCTCTGGGACAGTTTTCCATTTGCTCGTTTTCTATGAATGTTGATTAATCCGTCTGTTATTGTGTGTTTCACTGTTGGATTTTCTAACTTTCTTTTTCTTAAATCAATGATCCCGTTAAGCCCTAAGAGGCGAACTGCTGTTGTGATTTTGGGCTTTACAAAAACAAATTGGATTGTTATGTTATCAACCCACTTTTACAGACAATACTATAAGATTTCTTACATTTTGTCTGATCTCGTAATTTCCATTGGAAGATAATGCACCATTTTGAAACAGAGGTAGTGATTCTAATTGTGTCTTATTATATCCACATCCCAAAACATGTTCACATTGTGCATTTTTACCTCTGGACTCGACCAAGGCCAGAGTTTTGAGCTGTCCCGTCTGCAGCATCTCCTGTAAGTCTCGATAGGTCGAGCTGAGTGTGATGTAACGCACGTCTCTAACCATGATGTCCTCCACTCGGATATTGTATTTCCTATAAAGTTAAACGTTGACAACAGAAACAAGTCACCACATCACTGAGTGCATTAACCTCGCTAGTTATAATCAGATAATTTGAGTACTCCTAATACTCAACAGAGAATCACAATACAACCACTCAGAACATAAATAATGATCATAAAATTAACACCAAAAGAAAAAAGCGCAGAGCAAAAACCTTTCAGTCGTATGCGCAACTAAACAGGGCTGTTTGGAGTCTGGATTTAAACATTGTCAAAGTCGAGGTCTGTCTCACATCTTCAGCAAGAATGTTCCAGGTTTTAGCTGCAGAAAACTAAAATGTTGATTCCCATGTTTAGTCTTGGTTTAGCCCTGGTTTAGTCCTGGTTTAGTCCCAGTTCAGTCCTGGTTTAGTCCTGGTTTACTCAGATTTGGTCCTGGTTTAGTCCCAATTTAGTCCCGGTTTTAGTTCAGGTTTAGTCCCAGTTCAGTCCCGCTTTAGTCCCGCTTTAGTCCTGATTTAGTCTTGGTTTTAGTCTCAGTTTAATCCCGGTTTAGGCCTGGTTTAGTCCTAGTTTAGTCTTGGTTTAGTCCTGTTTCAGACCTGGTTTAGCCCTGGTTTAGTCCTGTTTCAGACCTGGTTTACTCCTGGTTTAGTCCTGGTTTAGTCCTGTTTCAGTCCTGGTTCAGTCCTGGTTTAGTCCTCAGAGTGTGAGATGGCTCATGTGGCTCATGTGGGAGATGTTCTTTTAGAGTTTAGTTTGATTTTGAAATAACTTTTCCATCTTAAACATTCTCATATTTATGACATTAGATTTTTTATGACGGTCCCTCTGATATGTCACATCACAAGGTTTTTATTCTGCACTTTTTTCTTTTAATGTTAATTTTATGATGATTATTTATGTTTTGATTTGTTGTATTGTGATTTTAATGTCTTTCTTATTCTGTAACCCGCTTTGAATTACTTTATTTGTTTAGCACATTTCATGCACAAACTTCCCACGCTTTACCTTGCCACATTTTGCAGTTTGCATCTGATTTAACTAAAGGCTGAATACTCTATGTTCACCTGCTCTCCAAAGTCTGATTATAACCTCTGACAGACTTACTCATGGTGTCCCATTCCCAGCTCGGGGAGGTAGGGGAGTTTCTTTATACGAATGATTGAATCATAGAGTGAAGGCTGCAGGGCTTGAGCTACAGCGTTGGCCAGAATGACAGCGATCATGACCGGCAGGATGTGCGAAATCTGACCGGTGAGTTCAAACACAATCACAGCGGTGGAAACGGTGTGCGTGACGGCTCCGGACAAGGCCGCTGCACCTGAACACAACACCGGCCAAAGAAAAGCTACTCCTCATGTCCATCTTTAGTTTATTTACAGCATTATTTATTGTCACATCATACCGACAACGGCGTATCCTCCTGGAACGATGGGGTACACGGTGCCGTCGGCGTGGATACCGTCAGGAAACGCGGACGCCATTATCTCGCCGACAAGCCGGCCAAATGCTGCACCTGTCAATCAAACGAACACGAGCACACACAGCCCGAGATGACGCAGTGGTCCTTTAACAAAAACAAGACATTTTTCTCACCTATTAAAAAAACTGGCATGAAGGCTCCACAAGGGACCGGCATCGTGGTGGCGACGGCGGACATCCAAAACTGTAAAAAACAAAAAAAATCTATGCGTTTAAGACATTCTAATGATTATACGTGTGATTTTGTTTAGCTTTTTTTAACAGGGACCATACGCAAACACATTAATCTCATAAAAGAAGAGATACTTTACTTTAACACATGTGTCAAACTCAAGGCCTGGGGGCCAAATGCAGCCCGCCGTGTCATTTTATGTGGCCCGCGACAAGGTAAATTTAAATGTATGACTGTCTTAAAATGTCAGTTTATCAGGAGTTATGCAGTTACACAGACATATTTTTTTATATCTTTGCAAATTTGAGACAAACCATTTTGCTGATGTGGCCCTTGGTGAAATTGAGTTTGACACTTCCGCTTTACACCATCTGCAGGTTACAAACATTTAAAATACATCTAAACACATCCATTTTTACAATCAAACCGTGCGTTCTCCCATTCTTTCATTTAAAAACATCATCCTCCACATTTCCGCATCATAGATATCATTAAAATAAAGCTCATTTGCACATACTTTCATGACGATGAAGAGGATGAGTGTGATGAAGACGCTGACTTGGGGGTGTTTCCAGGCGTGGTGGTGGCTGTTGTAGTTGAACTCCTCCGCCACGCCCTGTCGGCACCACGTCCGATTGTCAAACAGAGCCACCAGGGACTCGTGCTGCGTCAGCTGTGAGCGTACGACAAAGGACTTTAATGAGCACAATACTGTACGGCGACAACACAATCAAGCTCGCGTCGGGACAACGTGTCTCCGTGAATATTGGATTATCTCAGCTGTGCTTCAAGTAATTATCTGAACAGAATGTATTGTCTTAAATAAACTAAACAAACTAAAACTGGATAAAATGAGGCTGTATAAAATAAATCAGGTTAGAGTCACGTTAAAGTACGTCACGTTCCAGCGTCGGCCATTCATTCAAAAGACATTCAGAGGAGTCGAAAATTTTATTAAAACAAACATTTTCAAATTTATTTTCATTTTAAAATAATATTGCATTTTTTTGTTGTTGTTGTAATATATATTTTTACTCATAATTAACAAAAACGTGGCAGCATTTACCTTATTTCATATTCAGACACTCGTTATAAATATTTAGTTATGTAAAAGTGACTGACAAACATTATCAACATTATAAACCTACATATATGCATCGACATCCTTATCTGGGGCGTTTTATGAGATTAAAGCCTCATTTTGTACAAAAAAAGTCACTGACACTTTTAAATCTTCAGTAGCTCCTATAATTCTTAAGTTAAACTCACCAAATTTTAGCAGTAGATAAACTGAACCTTCTGAGATTTTTGGCGATATATACGGTTATAATTGTTCAGTTACACTTGAACTTATCACGACTTAAACTAGAGGAAGTAAAAACGACCTAAAATAATGTTTAAGTGTCCACCATTTTGGGTTTGGCCTTGAACAGCCCGATCCAACACACTTTACAGAACATTTGAAAGCATTTCCAGGCTCATTTGATCCTCGATATTACGTTTTAAGTCGTTTATTAAGTCGTCTGAGGTTTATTCACAAACACCTTTTCTTTAAGATCGCCCCACAGGAAGAAATCAGGACTAGTCAGGTCTGTGGAGATCACATACTGCCCCCTGTCTTTGAAAAACACTTATTATTCCTTTAATGGCGTTTACGCTCGGGGCATCTCTGGTGTTAAAATGTCGAATTTGACCCATGTGACTCAAAGTACCACTGTACAATAAGGGTTCGTTCCTCGGTGCTGTATTTGCTCAGATTAATGTGGGAAGGGTCGTTCTAAATGCTCTGAAAAAATAAAAGAAAACTATTTAGAAGCAAAAGAGTTATGATTTTTTTTTTTGCAACTGTCAGTGACTTTTGGACCACTCTGTATAATGCATTTTCTTGCCACTTCTTTGACGACTCCGTTCAGCCAGATCGAGCACAAAATACAAACGGAATAAAACATTTAACCCATAATTTAAAGTTGTTTATATACCTGACAGTTAATTTCCAACAAATAAATAAGTGATGAATAAGTAGAGAGTAAAAACTTCCCAGAGTCGTGTTTTCAAACTGTCAAAAATGTTTGATTTATGATCGCTTGTGCTGTGCTTTTGCATTTCTAAAGGACTGCAGGAAAGTCGAGTTATGGAACAGCCACAGAGTTCGGTGCAGAGTATTTATTTCTGTCAGTCTCTGGGTTCTGCAGCAGCCTGTGTATAATTGTTTTTAGAAATTTTCATGCATTACCACCCATCCTGGCTCATTGTTATGCAGCTGCGGGCAACACCAAAAAGTGTGTAAATCTACTTATAAATCTCCGGTCTGATCATTAGCCTTGGCAGTTTGCATCAGTGGATCAGAGGAGTAAGAGATTATGTCTAACCCGAGGCCCGCGCACTTCACACACAACTGTCAGCTTTCATTTGTTTCGAGCGTCGGTCTCACCTGCCCCGCCATGAACTGTCCCAGGCCCGGGGGGAACGTCAGCGTGGACACCAGCAGAGTGACCAGCGCCGGATACAGCAGGCGCCTGACAGGAAGAGAGGGACTGCAGCCGTGTTAGCCGGGCGACGTCAAAGCCAACGGGCAAACTTCAAAATGCGAGGTCTAAATATACACTCTGCGATGTGATCAACTGACCTACTTCAACCACACAAACCCACAACCAGGACTTTGTAATGTAGGACATCACGTTAAAACACACAAGGTGAAGAAGAACAATTATAATACAGCTCTGTTTTCTCTCTAAAATGTCCTGGATTTTAGTAACAGCGAGCCAGTTTCCAAGCATATAGAGATGGTCATTTAAAAACTTGCACTGAAAACAAGTGACAAGTGCCGTTTTTATGTGAACAAACGTTTCATTTCGTGTCAAACGTTTCATTTTGTAACCTAAATCTGTCTTTTCTTCAGTAAATGTCTTGCCCGTGTTTTCTGATCTATTCTAATGTTGTTTCCTCGTCACAAACAGACCTGGAGTTGTGGTTTTTTTTTGTTTCATTCACACATGTTTAACACACAAATCCTGCATATTTAGGCTGAAAACACTCTGTTCCACCTTGTGATGTCATCGTGTGGTGATACAGGAAGTGCTCCACTGTGTTTTTAAACTCCACACACCTTCACTAGAGTCATTTGGATCATTTCAGTCCTCGATTTGCCGATATTTAATGAACTAAAGGTAAAAAGGAGCTGTCGATTTGAAAATTATCACTTTATAATATCATGTTTCTGAGGAGGTAACAACAGTATAACACGGCTAAACGCTCAAGAGTAAATTTAGTGTAATATAGGACCATTAAAGGTGCACTATGTAACTTTTCTGGCGGAGGATTACCACTTAGATCCAACATACATTTAACAGATTTCTAAAGTGTCTGAAAATATCTTGGAAAAGCATTAATTGGGTCTGTTTGTCTCCATGAAAATAGATAAGTTTAAAATAATATGGTGGAACATTCCAGACAAAGCGATAACATCTCTTTGGAAACTGGCAGAAAAGTTACAGGATGCACCTTTAAAAGTCCTATATTACACAAAACTGACTCTGAGTCGTGTTCTAATGCTGTTTCCTCCTCAAAAACAGACCTGGAGTTGTGTTTTGTTTCATTCACACGTGTTTGACTCACACTTTATTATTAGTCTGTACATCTCCAAAGCTCAAAATGCTCTGTTCCACCTTGTGATGTCATCAAGTGGCAGTTTTCAAGTTTAGAGCTTCCCTTTACCTTTAGTTCAGTAGAGATTAGCAATTCAAGGGCTAAAATAATCAAAATGAGTCTAGTGAAGGTGTGTGGAGTTTAAAAACACAGTGGAGCACTTCCTGTATTACCACATGATGACATCACAAGGTGGAACAGAGTGTTTTCTGCAACTCCGGGTCAGTTTTTGATGAGGAAACATAACATAAATCAGAAAATAGCATCATATGGGCTGTCTTTGAACGTTAAAGGTGAGAATATTTGATAAATATGGTAAGAAAAAATGAAAATAACTAAAAAGGTCTAAAAGTAAAGTCACATTTATCGTTCATGCAGTTTTACTAAAGCTCAGATTCTTACTTTCTCAGTAGGAACTTGTTGATCGTCTTCTGTTTCCTCATGCATTCCACTATGAGTCTGTTCAAGTAGACAAACAGCGCTCCGGCGAATCCACACGCGATCCTAAACACACACAAAACATCTTCAAACATCTCAGTGTGAACAAGAAACTACCCACAATCCCCTGAGACAATCCTCCTTTGACACTAACTTGTTTCTTTTTGTTAACATTTCAGCATTTAATAAATACCTGAACCACTGATTTAAATCTCTGCTTCCTGTTTTAATCACCAGACTGAACATTTTTAATTTCATGCACTGCTCTTTGTGACAGTCCAACCGCGTGGATCAAATCTGAGCTCGTGTGAAAACGTGTCACGCTAACCCCAGAATGGCGAACGCTGGCAGCTCCTGCAGATCAAATGGGAAATCCAGACGAAAGCGGGTTTTGAAGAGCGCAGTGATGGTCTCTGAGGACAAGCACAAGATTTCACCTTAGAGAACAGCGCATCATATTTCAACTGTTTCAAATTCCACTGGGCACTCCAAGAACTAAATGAAAAAGAAACACACAAAAATCCGTTATGAATATATATGCCCTCATTTACAAAACTTCACTGCAGCGAAATCTGTGCGTATGTTTGTTGTACGACCATAATGAGGCGCTCTCTTGTACGTACGGCAGGTCTGGAGGTGATGTACCACATGCACTAACCTCAAACAAACCCTAAAATGCACAGGAAGACACTTAACATGTAACCTAATGCCTATATGTTTTTTAGAATCAGTTGAGCCAAAAGTGCAGTTTAGTCATTTTAGTTTGGCCCCACATGTTAAAATGAGCCGCTCTCTGCTGGTTCAGGCGTCTGAGTTTGGACTGTAGAGCATTTGTCCCACGTACCACATGTAGGTCAAGCTACTGTATTGATTTGGAAGTTGAATGAATGAAATAAAATCCATCCATTTTTTTCCTCTTATCCAGGGCCAGGACTCCCAGACTTCCCTCACCCCGGATACGTTCTCCAGCTCCTCCAGTGGGACCCCAAGGCGTTCCCAGGCCAGCCGAGAGACATAGTCCCTCCAGCGTGTCCTGGGTCTTCCCCGGGGCCTGCTCCCGGTGGGACATGCCCGGAACACCTCTCTAGGGAGGCGTCCAGGGGGCATCCGGAGCAAACTCTGAGGGAGCGCCCAGCCACCCGGAGGAAACTCATTTCGATTGTTTTTGTTTTGTTCTGTAATATCACAAAACATCATATTTCTTCATTTTACCACATTCTGCACCTTTATGATGTAAATCCCGGGGGTTTTCAGCATGGATTTATAATCAAACTTGAATATTTTGTGGCGTTTCATTCAAATAAAGCTGGTTTACTGCCCGGAGCTGTCAGGATCAGAGCCGTGTGCACAGGTTCATAAATACCACACTTTCTCTACCATATGCTACACAGAAATATACACCCTCTTCACCGCAGTGTTTGTCGATGAGGCCATTGTGCTTTTCTTCATGCAGATAGATTTTATGTCATACTGTGGAATATTTCAGCCAAACAAACTAGATTTCCATGGAAACAAGCAGGTGGGGGCCCTTCTTTAGGCCAAATAAGTCATGTTTTTCAATGCAATAAATGCAACTAAAATGGAAAAAAGAACATGGTTTTATTTTAGTTTGTTTGGCTAAAAAGTGTCATACTGTGTCTTTGCCTTTAAGTATATTTCAGATAATTAGAATAATCACTTAACCCAATGATTTGACCTGATTTTGGTGTGTGTAAAGTAATAAAATGATTAAAAACACCTGGTGACATGCGCCCGTTAATCAGCGGGTTTGTAGTGCAACTGTTTTATTTAGAAGACAACGTACACAGGATTTGAACCACCAACCTTCAGATAAGTGGACAACTACTCTACCAACTAAGCTACCACCGCCATCTTCTACTACTACAAGTTCACCCTCTTTTCGCAGATGTGAACGATCAGAAATCCCATCACTGTTCACGTGACATTTCAATAATCCGATCTCTCCCGAAGTCAGATCACGATCAGACTGTGGTGCGTGAGCAGATCCGCTGTGTAAAAGCTACAATAATGAAGTTAAATTGTCTGATAAAGGGGAGTTTTACCCTCCTCCTGGTTCCACACGGCCAGCACTCTGAAGATGAAGGCACTGAAGGTGGCAGCGAAGAAGCCCCTCCAGTAGTTTCTCACCGCGAAGAACGTGGACGTCACTTCGATGCTGAACAACACCCCTGCAGCCAAAAAGATGACGAGACAGACGCTTACATGGAAGATTTGTAACTTTTTAAAGAAATCCTACTATTCTGGCCGCCTATTTTTAGTCCTGCTTGAGTGATATTTTTATTGAAGTAACAGTAGTGTGACTTGAGTATAAGTTTTGGTTACTTTTCTGTGAACAAGTGACAAAATCTTTATGTGGACGATATGAAACGGTTTGAACTTTTGTGTTTTCTTTTCTGATTTTTGTGTCTATTCTTTGAAAATACCAGATTTTGAGCATCATTTAATGTGTTGTCCTTCTAATTTTAGTTACTCATTCAATTTTATTCATACAGCACATTTAAAATACGACTTAAGCTGCTCAAAGTGCCTCACACAGAAGTCAACAAACAACAGATACACAGAAAAGGAAGTTACTCTTAAACTTGAGTAGTTTTCCCAAATACTTTTTTCTTGGAGTACTACTTTGTTCTTCTACTTGAGTAATATTATTTGGAAGAAACTCTTGCTGTAGAACAATTTATGGCTTCTGTACCACCTCTGATATTTTAAATCTAATAGACAAGTGAGGGCAGTTTATTTGTACGGCACAATTTGCAAACAAAGTCATTCAAAGTGTTTTACAGAAGCATAAAATTAACATTAAAAGAGGAAAGTGCAGAATAAAAAACCTTTCAGTCAAATTCACAGCTAAACAGAACCATTTGGAGCCTGGATTTAAACATTACAAATAAATAGAGCGATAAACAGCTGTTTCTCAATTTGGTTAATTTAAGTTTAGATATTTTTCATTAATGCCAAAGTAAGGACAAATATGAAACAAAATTATGCACCAAACTAAAAGATATGAGACAATTTAAAGTTTTTTCTTTATGTATTCTTCTTTTGCTGAATTTAACACCTGGCAAAAAATCAAATCAAAAAAGTGACCAATTATGGCACGTTCCATAGACTGTTTATATAAATGGACATGGCAAACGCACCAGAAACCACGTTCCAAACAGGAAGTGATCAACTCTGGCTTCATTTTTACTTTACGATGAAAAACTGTCGCCGCTCTCTCTGTAACTGCTGCAGTCAAGCTCATCATTTTGGTCTTAAATATTCATATTAACCCGCTCTACATGATCCTGCTGTTTTTATTCTGCTATTTTATCTGTGATTTAAGATATGAACATTAATAACAGACAAATCAGGCGCCCTCTTTCCTAAAGGTCACTCCCAGCGTTGCTAAGCGCCCGTTCCTTGCTAAACCATTAGTGTGGGCGGGAAGGGGCGTTACCTTCATCACCCTCGCTCCTGATTGGCTCTTTAGTTGCTATGATACTCTCAGTCAGAATTCCAAATATAGAACACGACCCCAAATCCGCCGCTATAACTCCTAGCCTCGACGAGCTTCATTTGACTTGAGCTGAACGCTGTGGGTGACGTCACACTCACTTAGTCCACGTCTTTATACAGTCTATGCCATGTTCGCAGAAATGTTACAGCAAGGGGTTAATTTATTGCGCTGTAAATATTCTAAATAAATTATCGGTCTATTTATTAAAGATGGTACTGTGTTACTGTTTTGTTTTGTTGTGAAACGTAGTGTGCTGTGATGTACTGACCAAACTAATGCAGTGCACTCGGGCGATAAAGGGCACGTATAACTTAATAATCGGGTCAAAAGAGGTCAAAGGTCATCGAAACGTATCTATTAGGTTTCACTGACATTGAAATTGACGAACAGCGGCATCTCCAAAATCTTCATCACAGTGAGTATCCCCCCCCCTTCATCTAATTAGCTCTTGTAATTACCCGGCATAATTAGACACTAACTGTGAGAACGTGCACGTGTGGTCTCACCTCCGATGGGGGCGGCGAAGCAGCAGCCCACCCCCACGGCGCAGGCGGCCGACAGCATCTCCGTGTTCCTCAGCTCGTTCTGTCCAGAGGGGGCACAGAAAGAGCATACAGAGACCTACACATGCACCGGCACTGCCAAGCTCATCTACAACATCAACATCGAGTGGCACATGCACACACTGTGGTACTCATGCATTTCTAATGAAAAAGCCAATGCTACTAAACAGGGCTTAATAGAGCTTAATTAAAACTGTGTAATAATCTTGCCCATGACAATTAAAATAATCATAATTATCATGGATTAGTAAGCACTCTTTCATTAGAAAAAATATCCCACCTTCAACAGTTGAGCATATTTGCAGTACAAACCTTGTCAGTAAACTATAAGGACAAAAAACAAAACAAAAGTGATTGTCCATTAATTGAAAACAAGATAAAATGTAGACAAACTATGAAGAGGTCAGATCACCCAGCCCTACTCAAACACCATACTTTATTATATTACATAACGAGTTCAGGGACATAGGACGTTTTATAGAACATACAGACAGCAGTATTTATAAAACCACAGCTCTAAACCCATGTGCTAATGTTCAGTAAAAGAGTGTGTGGTGACCTGTGTGACCCTCTAAAGTGCAATACACAAGTCAAAACACTTAGTCAACATAATTATATTTAAGATTTTAAAATATTACTTCCTGATTGTCTCCATTGTCCTACATCCAGCAGCCTCACTGTCAGCGTCACTGCCCAGTTTTATCTCTGAGGTTTTGGCAGAGTCACACTAAATATTTAAAGATGAGGCGGTGGACAGGGAGATGTGGGAGGACGTCACTGACATGTTAAAAAGTACACAAATAAAATGAGTACTTCACCAGAGGACACTTAAGAGAGATATTTGTGTCTCAGTGCTAACGCTAATGATAGTTTTGAGGCATAATAAATATTAAAACACCACCACAAACTGAAGTATTCTACATTTAGAATTGATTTAGAATACATTATTATTATTATTATTATTATTATTATTATTATTATTATTATTATTATTATTTATTTATTTATTTATTTATTTATTTATTTATTTATTTATTTATTTATTTATTTATTTATTTTTATTTTATTTATTTTTATTATTTTTTATTTAACCCTTTTAATAAAATAAATATGCAGCGAGCTAGTGTTCTGCTGTGCACAAAACCAACAGGACATGGGCAACAGATGCGACTCACAAAGAGGTAATTTTATAACTGTTACCTAGCAACCACACTGTAAACAAGGGTCAAAGTTCAACTGCTTCACATAGTAGGCTAGTATTGTAGTTATTATTTGACAAATAGGCCTAAATATAAATGACAACACCTTTGTTTTAGCAATTTTCAACTTTCTCTTTTCAACTTTTGTGCCTAAATTGTCTTGGACCGAGGTAAAACTTACTTTACACAGGTACAATCCCACACAATTAAACAGTAAAAACAAAAAATATTTAAACCTGGCACGTGCACTTTAAGGATATACAATAATAATAATAATAATAATAATAAACAACATATCTATAACTTGTGATGACACTACACATTATCCCAGATCTCTAATTAACAAACCAAAATCTGCTAATTAAACAAAGCGCCGAGCAACAAATGTATTCTGCATTTAATCATCATCAACACGTGGAACAATCATGTAATCATAAAAAAACCCAGGGCTGAGTGTTGACGCTATGAAATGAGATGTTTGTGCAATAACTGAAAGGAACACAGACCGACACGGCGCGGCGACACTCCATTGAACACATCCAAACACAAATGGAAAAGCCATCAGTCTCCGCGGCAACATGAGAGATGGACGGCATGGTTTGATAATGGTACGACTTGTGTTTTCATACCTTGCTCCCCTCACAGGGCTCTTCCTTTAGCGTGAACGGGATAAGACACAGACAGAGAGAGAGAGAGGGAGACGTGAGTGAAGAAATTACCTTTTTTTTTTAGTTTTTCTTGGAGGCGTTCCAGCTTATTATCCCACAGCGTTATACAAGCTGCAAATGGGCTTCTGCAAACATGTCCACAGTTTGATTAGGTTTAATGGAGGGAGTATGTTTTTGTGCTGTCTTCTCTGGTGTCTCTCGTGTCTATCTTGCTCCACACTGGTGGTTGCTGGGGCATGGAGGGAGCTCTGGTAGTGATAGGCCCAGATTAGTTTCGGGCAGATTTGGAGGGAGCAGAGGGCCGTGCATGGGGCGGTCTCGCTTGAGTGACACTGTGTCCTGAAAAAGGAGTCAAAGGATTTCAGATTGGGCTTTTGTTTTGGACTTGGTGCATTTAGAGAAGGAAAAAAATTGCGATTAGACTTGTTGTTTTTTTAAGTGAAAGTAGTTCAGAGTGGAGTGCACATTGTTAACAACTCCAGGAGCATTTACATTTAAGAGAAGAGTGAAATATGAACGCAAAGAAATACAAGAATCCAGTGCATTTCAGAACACGTTTGTAGAGGTCGAAACACTAACATTTTTATATAGCGCTTTTTCACCTTCAAGACACTCAAAGCGCTTTGCATCAAGGAAACGCTCACACATTCATACACCAGCACAGAACTACTGTCACTCACTCCTGAATGGGAATGAGTAGATCTCACTTGTATTACTATGGTGAACTTGTTCTGCCTTGGAAATCAAATATGCTCTTGATCTTGTTCGTACAGTGTTGCCCAAAAGTCACTGACACTTTTAAATCTTCAGTAGCTCCTATAATTCTTAAGTTAAACTCACCAAATTTTAGCAGTAGGTAAACCGAACCTTCCGAGATTTTTGGCAGTATATACGGTTATAATTGTTCACTTACACTTGAACCTATCACTACTTAAACTAGGGGAAATGTCCGCCATTTTGGGTTCTCCTGAATAGCCCGATCCAACACACTCTGCGTCACATTTAAAGCATTTCCTGTTTATGTCTCTTATTTGATCCTTGATATCACGTTTTAAGTCGTTTATTAAGTCGTCTGAGGTTTATTCACAAACACCTTTTCTTTAAGATCGCCCCAACAGGAAGAAATCAGGACTAGTCAGGTCTGTGGAGATCACATACTGCCCCCTGTCTTTGAAAAACACTTATTATTCCTTTAATGGCGTTTACGCTCGGGGCATCTCTGGTATTAAATGCAGTATTTGACCCATGTGACTCAAAGTACCACTGTACAATGAGGGTTCATTCCTCGGTGCTGTATTTGCTCAGATTAATGTGGGAAGGGTCGTTCTAAATGCTCTGAAAAAATAAGAGAAAAAAATATTTAGAAACAAAAGAGTTATGAATGTTTTGGGCCACCCTGTAATTCCAATGTATGTTTTTATGTTATATCACTATATGTTGTGCTTTATAATAAAAAAACCCAAACCCTAATATGGTAAAACATGTCAAAACCCAGTAAAGTGCAGAAAGTTAGAAACGGTACAGATAGTGGTCCAGATTTACCTCATTTTCAGTATTTTGATCTGTACAAACTGTATCTTATCTGTGTAAACAACTGTGTATTTTGTAAAAGTATCTGTGCATCTCCTCGTTACCTCCTCGCACCAAACCACCAGAACACATTCCCGTTTTGGCTATTTTGTTCACAGACAACGCCGGCTTTACCCTACATTTTGTCGAGACTAATGCATAAACCGACTTGTAATCTGCAACTACACAAACACATCTACATACTGGGCTATTTCTTATTTACATCATATTGTTGTTTTGTTTTCTCCATCTCCCCTTTTAGCAATAATCTGACCCCTCAAAGGTCACCTCACCGTATCAAAACCACATAAGACCCAGAGGTGGAGCCGCTGCCTGTGATGAACCGCTTTCTCATTATAACTCCGGTTGATAGCTGTAAAGAATCCCATGGGCTTGGTCTAATATCCACCTGAACTGCTGGTGGGATTTGCTTCAAAAAACGTCTCTCCTCCTCCTGACAACTGCACGGGGGGTGGCGTTATGATGCCTTTCAGTGTGATATGGGCGTATTTTGAAGTTTCAAGTAGACGTGTCATGGTAATTACTGCAGTATATCAACTTATCGCTCAGTATTTGATGGAAAGAACAGTACTTTTACTACACAAATATTGCATGCACCTTTCATTTTTGGGTAGCGTTAAGCCTATTTGATCATATTTGAGCTGTAGTTGGTCAGATTCTTAGCATCGGTGATACTTTACAAACACCAGAGCCAATTTCTAAAGTGTCTAATTGTGTTATTTATGTGTTTTTGCTACAGTTTCTACGATCATGTCTCAGAGTTATTGTGTCAGCGTTTGATAAAGTACCGTAGTTTCAATATTACTGCATTTGTGTTTTGTCCTCACCATGTAAATCCCTCCAAACACGGCAGCCATGAATTTACTGAGGAGAGCTGCACACAAACTGGCAACGTGCACGAAGGGCCCCTGCCAAAGAAAACCACAGATACAGATGTTAATAGGCACAGGCCCGGGCCGGGAGCACGAGGCGAGGCACGACGGGTTTATTTGTATAGTAATAATTCAGACGCAAAGTAAATCAAAGTGCTTGACAGAATAAGAAAAGCATTAACATCACAAATAACACCAGTAAGTAAAACATTGGCTCTGAAATATATGCAGAAATCTTGCTCGGATAAATTTGCCAACAATTTTATTACTCTTCCAAATGGATACTGCAAGCTCCATTAGCAACAAATCACATTTTATTTTCACTTGACTTTCACTAATGAGACTGAAGGAGCAATGATTTTTAGATCTTTGGAAACTCAGAGGAAATCTTGGGAGTGATATGTCAGAGCCGAGGTGTAATGAGTGGAATATAGAACAGTACCTCTTTTCCCAGAGGCATCCCGCTGCCCAGAGCGCAGGTCAGCCCGATGACTTTGGCCACAAACGTCTTAAAGGTGAGGTACTCCTTCAGCACCACCCCTCGTAAAATGGTCTTCATTTCGGGAATGCCTGATCCTGCGAGGTGACGGAATGACAGAGCGACAAGGAAAGTTGAAGGAAAGCAATTATTGGCAAACGTGATGAGAGGCATAAATTAAAGCTCGACGGAGGAGCAGATGAAGAAAGCTGATTGATATTCATATAGTTTTGTGTATGCTCATCTCATCACTATGGATGTCTTTGTGCCGACGTGACCGCTAAAAAGCAGCGAGCCCGTGTCCTCGGAGGCCTTACCTTGTATTAGGGAACCAATTAGAATATTCAAACGCACACCAGGAATTAGATGGATCCATAGCGTGGAGTGTTTACATACAACATCTTACCGACGGCTTGAGGGGCGAGGATCTGAGTGAATCCCGCGGAGAATGTGATGAGCACCACAGGGTACGTGACCCAGGCGATGTACTGTAACAGCAGATTACTGTCCAGACCACCGTACATCCACTTCTGTGCTGCACACACACAAGAGCACACACACACCATGGGAGAGGATGCTCCTTCACACTCCTCAACACTACAAACTTTTATAGACGCAATAAAACACTACTGCTAAAGCCCTGTCTGATTACAACCTCACCGGGGGGGTACTAGTCTGATCTATGAGACTATGAATCAGTGCTGCAGGCTCAAAGTGGTTTAGGGGTAATCCTATGTGAAAAATACTGGTAGTACTAATAGTTCTGGTCAGATTACTGCTGGACACTGCCTTATATCTGTCTGAAGGTAGAAGTTGTTTACAGTTTTTGTTGGTAGGCTAGGTCGATTGTGCTGCCCTGAGTGCGCACTGTGCCAGAGTCCTACTTAGAACACTTAAAGTAGCACAATAGACTTAGCCAACAAACAGAAACTTGTAGATTAGCCTACAAACAAACCGTAGACAATAGGACGACTCAGGCATACCATATTTTCCGGAGTATAAGTCGTACCAGCCAAAGAATACATAATAATGAAGAAAAAAAACAGTTCACATATAAATCACATCTGAGTATAAGTCGCACCTCCGGACAAACTATTTTTTACTATATAAAAAAAGTGCGGCTTATAGTTCGGAAAATACGGTCCACAGATCTGTAATCCTATGTGGTACATGAGCAAGAAGAAAACGAGACATTGTTTGTCAGATAAATAACAGTAAAAATTGTTGTCAAACTCAAAGCATCATGTACAAATTTTCTTTTCTACGAATCGTACTTGGAGGGACTATGTGTCTCTGGACTGGGAACACCTTGGGGTCCCACCGGAGGAGCTGGACGACGTGTCTAGGGTGAGGGAAGTCTGGGAGTCCCTGCTTAGACTGATGCCCCCGCGACCCGGCACCGGATAAGCGGAAATCGTACTTCTAACCCATGTTTCAGTAGCAAGGACCACGGCATAACAGTGATATACATTTATTTATTTATTGATATGAATAGATATGGAAGCTGGGGAGAGATTCAGAATGGGGGGGCGCTGTCTCAGGTGGTTAGCACAGACGATTCAGGACCTTGGTGAGGTCTTCAGAGTGAAACATGAACAAGAAACACAGGGCGAAGGGTTGGGGTCGAGAGCGCGAAGACGGTGTTGCCGGGATAGGCTTGTACAAAGGGCTTCTGGGTAATTAGAGGTGCGGTTGAAGTGAGCTGTGGTTCGCTGGAGAGGAGCAGGAGGAAACTGAGGCGTCATCCTGCGCTTGAATCTCAGTCAATCATATTAACTCCATTTATTTTGAAACAACTGCAGAATGAGCAAGCTTTAACAGTCGATCAGTTTTTTGTATTCAGGTACTTATGATTCTTGTAACGTTTTCACAGTTTTATTAAAAGCTAAACTCTCTGACAAGTGTTTTTAAAAGAAAGACTATTTCATTTTGATGCGATCATGGAGGAAATGCAGTAAATATCCACTGGTTATGAAATGTCACTCTGGGTTGATCACACTTTTAGGGGTGTAAATTAGCAAACACCTCTGATGCAATACAAATTAATGTTTAACACCTCTCCGCTGCTAACTGTGTGTCATAAGCATTTCCTCTTTGGCCCCCTCTTACCTTCTTGGCAGAACGCTATCGCATAGTCCATGACCCAGCTCACCAGGGCCATCAGCAGCCCCAGCAAAATGAGAAAGATCCAGTCTTCCCCCACTCTCGAAATGAGGAACTTTTGGCATCGAGACGCACACACTGAAACACAGACAAAAGTATCGTTTAGAAATGTGCTAATAACTGCATTATAACTGGGAGATGGGTCAGCTAAAAGAGGCAACACTGGACCCATTTCCTGTCCTGTCTGCGGATATAGAGTCGAAGTATTGAATTCACTTCGGAATCCAGAGCATTCACAGATGTGTGGTCTCGAGAGAGAGGGCTAAAATGTGTCACTAACACTTGAGTCAGATCCTTATTTCACAAGCAACAAGAAGCAACACTTGTTAAAGGTGTCAAAGTTGAACAGGCGCGTCTTCGTACAGCACTGCACAGGGGACAAGGGGGGGTTTGTGGAGGAGAGACCACACACGGGGGTTTAGGTTCCACTAAAGCAGCGAATGAAGGCACAATATGGAAAATCTTGCTTGAACAGAGTGATGTTAATGTCTTGTCCCAATAACATAAGAAAATATATTCAAAAGTGACAGGTTTTCATGTTTTTTCCTAATTAATACTTGGTTTGGTGGGATTGTAGCTACTTGTGATCAGTTTTGGAAGGTAACGAAGTATAAGTAGTCAAAATTTTTAGGTATCTGTACATTACTTAAGTAAATTTTACAGTGGATATGTTTTATTTTTACTTCACCACGTTTGAGAGCAGCGTCTGTACTTTCTACTCCACTACATTTTTTAACTGGACTGAAAACTAAAAAGTACTTTTCATCTGATTTGAGTGGTTATTTGTACCATGTTCGTGGAAACTTTTCGAGTTCGAGCTTCGGCTTTGAGCAAAACAAAAATAAACACAAAATTCATGAGAAAATTAAGAAATTGATTCGTGTTGTTACTGTCGACCAAAATATGTGTCATTTTTACTCAATATCACTCCATTTACACTTGAACATTACTCTAAAAGTACAGTTTTAATCGGGTACTTAAATACTTTTACTTTAGTCAGTTTTTTCATGTGATACTTTTATTTGAGTAACTTTTTGCCTCGTGTACTTTTATTTAAGTGGTAAAACTGAGCACTTCATCCAGCGCTGCTTGAGTTAAATAAATATTACAGACATACATTATCAGGGCCAATAATTCCATCCAAAATGCAGCGACAATTTACAGAAACTCATTTTTCTGACAGTTTAAATCTTCATTTAACAAAATAAAAGTCATGGTCATTCATTTTATTAGTATAATGGTCAAATTTGAGCACTTTTCCACTTTCAAGGCAGTCAAAACCCATTCACACACACATTTATAACCCAGTGTGAGCAGACAATGGGTCGCAAAGTGGGATAAGTGTTTTGCCCAAGGACACAACAACAGCATTCATATGTGGTAGTTGGAATTGCACCGTCAACCTCTGTGTTTTATGTCGAAAGCAGGATTCAAACCACCAAATCTGGCTCAGCGGACTCTACCAACTGAGCTACTGTCGCTCCAGTAATCTTAACTCTTGTGTAATTAAGATGCGGTTTGGCCCTTGTTAACATTTTTTAATCTTGTGTTAATTATGTTTTAGTGAAATGAGTGGTCTAACTTCTACTAAAACACAGATGAATTGTCTCGATTGTCTTCAAAACTGAATAGAAAAAGAAAAGCTGACTGGGCTGAACGTTTAGTACCGGTGAAAGTACTCGTCTACGCTACCGTCGAAGTACTTAAACGCGCACCAATCTGTACGGCCCTGCGCACAATCTGGCTCACACTCCCTCCCGTAGGCGCTCTCTCATTTATTACTTCCCCATTACATCACCTTCAACCAACAAGTCCTAATTATATTCACTACAAGAACCAGAGAAAAATGTGTATGAAAATGAACCAGTGCTAGGCAGACATTTATATAACAGCCAAGCCAGTGCATGATTCAGTCCATCTTTTTTGGCTGTTGAACGCGATAGTTTTTTGAGTGTGTAGGCCGTGGCGTTCAAAAAGCTACTGATCCGAACAGAGGCACATGGAAAGCCGCAGCACCCACAGCAAAAATGTTCCCACACAAACAAATAAGAGGAAAACACTACAGAATACCACCCACTTCACTCACTGCGAGCCGGACGATCACTCCAGCGATAAAAAAGCCAACAGAACGGTCTAAAAATACAAGCCCCCTTTTGATTTATGGGAACACTCGGGCGGCAGAGGCACAAATCACGACCGGCTCCTGATCTGAATGTGATGGTTTTAAATGGGTCCATTACAACGGCTGTCGCTTTAACCTGTGCGGCAATCATTTCTGCTTTAATCAGATCAGTGGACGCAAGGGCAGAGGCACAACGACGCGTTTTGGAAAACAGCCACTGCCTGAGTCAGACTTTCAAATCAAGACAAGGCAAGTTTGTACAGCACAATTTATACACAAAGTAATTCAAAGTTCTTTACGGAATAAGAAAGATATTAAAATCACAATACAAACTAATTAAAACATAAATAATCACTATAAAATGTACACTAAAAGAGAAAAGTGCAGAATACCTTTCAGTCTTATTCACAGATGAACAGAACCGTTTTGAATCTGGATTTAAACATTGTCAAAGTCGAGGCCTGAGTCACATCTTCAGGAGGAATGTTCCAGGTTTTAGCTGTATGAAACTGAAACGCTGGTTCCCCATGTTTAGTCCTGGTTTAGTCCCGGTTTAGTCCTGGTTCAGTCCTGGTTTAGTCCTGGTTTAGTCCTGGTTTAGTCCTGGTTTAGTCCATGTTTAGTCCTGGTTTAGTCCTGGTTTAGTCCTGGTTTAGTCCTGGTTTAGTCCTGGCTCAGTCCTGGTTTAGTCCTGGTTTAGTCCTGGTTTAGTCCTGGTTTAGTCCTGGTTTAGTCCATGTTTAGTCCTGGTTTAGTCCTGGTTTAGTCCTGGCTCAGTCCTGGTTTAGTCCTGGTTTAGTCCTGGTTTAGTCCTGGTTTAGTCCTGGTTTAGTCCTGGTTTAGTCCAGGTTTAGTCCTGGTTTAGTCCAGTTTCAGCCCCGGTTTAGTCCAGTTTCAGTCCTGGTTTAGTCCAGGTTTAGTCCTGGTTTAGTCCAGTTTCAGTCCCGGTTTAGTCCAGTTTCAGTCCTGGTTTAGTCCAGGTTCAGTCCTAGTTTAGTCCTGCTTTAGTCCTGGTTTAGTCCTGGTTTAGTCCAGTTTTAGTCCTGGTTTAGTCCAGTTTCAGTCCTGGTTTAGACCTGGTTTAGTCCTGGTTTAGTCCTCCTCATGTGAGATGGTTCTTGTGGCTCATGTGGGAGATGTTCTTTGGTGCTGGTCCATGGAGAGACTTGTTCACACTGAGCTGCTTTAAAGTCTCTGAGCCACAGGAGCCAGAGACCTGAGCCACAGGACACATGTGTGAAGTACTTCCTGGTTCTAGACCTGAGCCACAGGACACATGTGTGAAGTACTTCCTGGTTCTAGTCCTGACCCGAGCAGCAGTGTTCTGGATGTTCTGTTCTGTCTTAAGGCTCGTTTGGAGAGTCCAGTGAGCAGGACGTTACAGTCGTTTAATGTACTGGAGACAAACATATGGATAAGTCTCTCTAAGTCTAGTTTTGACAGTAAACCTTTAATTTTCACAATGTTTTTAGATGGTAAAAGCTGCTTGATGTGGCTGTTGAAGGTCAAGTCTGAGTCCATTATTACCCTCAGATTTCTTGCCTGATTTGAAGGTTTTAGAGAGAGAGACTGGAGGTGACTGCTGACATTTTCTCTGTTTTAATGTTTTCTACTGTTTTCTCCTGCAGTGTCAAACTAATCAGTGTCCCCAAAGGTCATATGAGGAACTTTAAAGCTCCACCTTGTAACTTTTTGACCAAAAAGGTGACTAAAATAAAAGTGTGCATCCTTACTTTGAGTGGGCTTACATCTCCAGAAACCTCTCATCATTAACTCTAATTTGGTAGTTTCCTTGTAAATGTTCTTTTGATTATAATCTTCCACAGTATGAAATATAAAACGTATGTATCTCCAACTTTAACTTTATAAAACCACTGAATCTTGCAAGAGACGTGGTGCCTCCAGAAGGTTCCACAGTGTTGCTTTAAGATTGTTTTATTTATTGTTTTATGTATTTATGTATTTGACAATTAAAGCAACAGACACAAAAGAAAAATAACTGAAAAATACAAAACTAAAAACTGTTCTGCAGAATTGAAACAACATTAAAAGATAAGATTTAAACCAGGGAGTCATTTTTAAATAAAAGTGATTTATTTTCTGATTCTTCTTCACTGAAACCATAAAAAAATGCATCTAAAATCTACATAAATATGTATCTGTACCATAGACTGTCAACTGGACAAAAAGTTGTAGGATGGAAGACGTTTTTCTGCTCGTCCAAGCTGCTTCTTCAGTTCTGGTCAGATTACTGCTGGACACTGCCTTATATCTGTCTGAAGGGAGGAGCTAACTACACTGAAACTGTAACCAGCTATTGTTTACAGTTTCAGCCTTAATGGGCCTACTTACTAGCTCTATTGTTGTCTTTGTTTCCTTTGTTTGCTTTGGGTCTGAGAATGGAGTTATATATTGGGAAAAGGTGATGTCTAAGGCCCCCATAAAAGAATGTACCAAC
Organism: Periophthalmus magnuspinnatus; assembly: GCF_009829125.3. Classification (NCBI taxonomy): domain Eukaryota; kingdom Metazoa; phylum Chordata; class Actinopteri; order Gobiiformes; family Gobiidae; genus Periophthalmus; species Periophthalmus magnuspinnatus. The sequence goes on along the minus strand of NC_047142.1, from coordinate 4,517,627 downwards.
ACCGTCGCAAGAGCAGCTCAGGACCACAGTCTGCTATGCATCTCCACCTCAAAGACACTAACCACTCCTTTGAAGACAGTGAGGTTCAGATCTGAGCCAGAGAAAATAAACGGAGGGGAGTTAAAGACGCAATTTTTGTTCGGAAAGACAATCGTTCCTTGAATAGGAAATGGGGCCTTAGACATCTGTCCCTCAAATGTAACTCCATCCTCAGACCCAAAGCAAACAAAAGAAACAAAGACAACAGTAGAGCGAGCTAGTAGGGCGATTAAGGCTGAAACTGTAGACAATAGCGCTTTACAGTTTCAGCGTAGTTAGCTCCTCCCTTCAGACAGATATAAGGCAGTGTCCAGTGGCAATCTGTCCAGAGCTGAAGAAGCGGCCTGGACAAGCAGCGAAACGTCTTCACTCCTCCAACTTTTTGTCCAGTTGACAGATCTAACTTTGACTTTTACTATGGCTCAGACCTGGATGACTGAGGGATTACACAGATAAACCATAGACTGTATAAAGAAGTGGACTAAGTGAGTGTGAGTGCGTCACCCATAGCGTTCATCTCCGGCCAAATGCTAACGCTAGAAAGAAAGCGCCTGATTCGTCTGTTACTGAAGTTCATATCTTGATTTACAGACACAATATCAAAATGAAAAAACCCAGGATAATATAGAGCGCGTTAATAGCAGTTACGGAGAGATGAGCGACAATTTTTCAACGTAAAGTGAATTGGAGCCAGAGTGGATGGAGCCGGCGCTATCAAAATAACATAAGTGAATAGTTCAGTCCGTAATAACCTCATCATTATTCAGCTACAGGTTTTGTTTGGCTGAGGTGAGACTGCAGAGACGCCAAATGTGAGTCTAACACAGGAAAAAGTCACGGTGAAGGAGGCTTTTCGGAGTCTTAATGCGTTCTGGGAAAAAAAACACTGTTGTTTTCTTGCGAGCAGTGGAGAATCATTTGGGAATCTCATCTCCCAACAGTGGAAAACTCTAAGACAGAGACTGGAGAGGAAAATGATTTTAGTCTTACACTTTAACCATGCAGTTCCACACCTTCTCCAGAGGGTTTGTCTTTACATATTCTACCTTTTAGCGTCTTGTGAGGGATTTCTGAACGGTCCAGCTCAAACCCGCTGGTATGATGGTCCCGTTTTTGGTCGTGTTTTTATATAGCGCTCCACTTTCAACTTAATAATAATGCTAACGAACTTTTTAATGTTTTAGATCACATGTGTCAAACTCAAATGCCAAATGCGGCCCGCCACGTCATTTTATGTGGCCCGTGAGAAGATAAATTAAAAGGCATGACTGTCATTTTAAAATAAGTCTATGCTGCTTTAATGTGTGCACTGACAATAAACTAATGAGATTTTCCCGGCAAGTGGAATTGAGAAATATTTGCAAATAATCATCACAAAATGTTCATGAAGCGGAAAATTGTCGGTGTGGAAGGAAGTTTGGAGGAAGAAAGGTGAAGGTGAATACAAGTTTGTGCTTTGAGGAGAAAAACCTGTTTTTGTGTTATGAGGCGGGGTTGGTACAATCTACGTCGACATTTTGACACCAAACACGGAGCTAAGTATGCAAAAGTTAGTCTGCAAAAAAACAACAAATTGTCCAATAATTAAAAGGCTGTAAAAGGCCGTATTTGAAGCAGAGCTGAAGGTCTGTGAGGAGGTGTGTCCCGACCAGATACACACTTTTAAAAATATCAGTTTCGACATTCGGTTACATTTAGTGACATTTATCCTGTCGCACAGTTACATCTGCCCCTTGATGGCGGCCATTTTGCTGATGTGGCCCTCGGTGAAAATGAGTTTCAGATGGACTTATATACTTATTTTTTATGGCTTTTGTTGGTATTTTTTTCTGTATTTTGAACAGCGCACCCATGAAAAACAAGTGTCTAAGTGGTCTCATTGGAAAAACAAAAGTCTAAGTGCTCGCATTGGTTCTTCCTGTATAAATAAAGCACTTTACATCAAGGAACCACTCAACAAAACGGTGGTGAGGTGGGTTAAGTGTCTTGCTCAAGGACACAACAACAACAACAGTATTCATCTGCGGGAGCGGGATTCGAACCGCCAACCTTCTGACCAGTGGATAAACACCAACAACTGAGATACCAACGCTGATTGTGGGTTGTGTAGGAGCGTTCACAACATTATATAACAGTACGATTTCAGAAGCGATATCAAAGCAAACATTTTGATCTTCATCACTATGACGACAAACCGACAACAATGCCTCCTTTTGTAGCTGAATAAAGACAAGATAAAAAGTAATTCAACTTGCCTTTTTCATTTGGACTGGCCCAATAACTACACGGAAACGAGGAATAATATCTGCAGATTTGAAAAGCAAATTTAACCACAACTCTAACCTGTTTTTCTCCGCCTCAAATGTGAATAAAGAGCAGCTTGGAAACCTGTCTATTCCTTGGATTTACCACTAGGAATGTTGCTCTTAGCCCATCCACCTGTAGGAATATTATGTGTTTTTATGTATACTGTATTCTGGCTTTAAAGAAACAGTGACACATCATAAGTTACTCCTGAGACCTTAATATCTTATAAAAAAAAAAGGGCAAAATTTGGCTCAGCGTTTAGTTTTCTGTCTAGTTCTAAATAATTTAACAGATTGTGAAAGTTGTTGTTGGAAGTGAATGATGCAAACTCCCAAAGCTCGATGCATCAGTCTTAAATATAGTCCTGTCTTGTGCCACTCCCTTATCTACAATCATCAGGGAGGCCGGACATAAAACAAACCTGACAGCTTCTCCCTACCTGTCAAATCTCCTCGGACAAACCCGCACGTGACCAGCAGAGGGGGCTATACCCGTCTGACATTGAGCCTGTCCTACTGCTGGAGGTCAGTGCAGGGATATGTTTAATCCCTCCTGCTTCTTCTTCCTCGTGTTGTGTGTGCGTTTTATAACCTGAGGACTATTGAAAAGCAGTGTGGCTCCGGTTCCGCACGCTCCAGCTTCAGCCCCGTTTCTATTATGGGGCCGCGGCTGAGCGTTCCTCTCTGGTGACCTTCTGGACAAAAGCACTAAAAGCACATCGCTCTGACCGGGGAGCTGCACTTAAACTATCGGACGGATTTTCTACAGAGCCTTAGTCAACAATTGTCCTGTTCTCAGCTTTGCCTCGGTAGAAAGAGTGAACAAAAAATATGAGCATGAGCGTGGTCACAGGAACAAGTAGGAAGTAGAAAAATAACTCAGGTTAGATAATATTTAAACGATCATTAAAGGGCCCATAATGCACTATTTTATGATTTATGTTATAATGTTTCAATATTTTTGCACACTTCTATTCCCTTTGTAATATTTCTGGTCCAATGGATGTTATTGCTTTGCCTAGAAGGTTTCACTGTATGGCATTAATCTAATCTATACTCACTGAGACAAGAGGAGATCACCTGAGCAATTTACGGACTAGATCTGTGGAGAGGTAAAAAAAAAAAAAAAAAAAAAAAAAAAAAATGGCGTGAATGTAAACGCAAAATCGATGAGTTTAATCACATATTGTAGAACATTCCAAGTTAAGCAAAACATTTCTATGAAAACAAGCAAAAAGTGAGGGAGTCATTACATGAAAAAGTGACATAGTGCGCCTTTAATATACTGTTATTTTAAAGGGCCCATGTTACGCTATTTTATATCTATGTCATGATGTTTCCTCGTCACAAACAGGCCTGAAGTTGTGTTTTTTTTGTTTCATTTATACATGTTTAAATACATAAACCTGCAGATTTAGGCTGAGTTCTTCTCTTGAACGGAAAACACTCTGTTCCACCTTGTGATGTCATCATGTGGTAATACAGGAAGTGCTCCACTGTGTATTTAAACTGGATAATTTTGGATAATTTCAGTCCTGGAATTGCCAAACTCGACTGAACAAAAGGTGAAACGTAGCGGTTAACTTGAAAGCTACCACTTCATGACATCACAAGGTGCAACAGAGCATTTTGAACTCATTTTGATGTGTGAATGAAACAAAACACAACTCCAGGTCTGTTTTTCAGGAGATAACAGCATTATAACATGTCTTAAAGCTCACAATAATACATTCTGCGTAACATAGAACCTTTAACTGCAGATCTAAAGTCATGTAATCGACCACAGACAATATAAAAATACAATTTGTCAGACTCTTTGAATTGATTTAGAAATGACTTTAGACATGAGCGAAAGGTTATGGTCTATTTGGTCTAAGTGCACATGACAGTTAAAGATGCACTATGTGTTCATCACCTGTTTGTCTCCATGGCATTAAACTAATATTTCTCCATGGAGACGCCACCAGGACAAGTTATAGGTCAAGATATGAAGAGAAATGACTCTGCTCTTAATCAGAATGCATGTTTTTATAATGCCATACTGTGGAAAATGCCAGGCAAAGTAATAAAATGTCTGTGGAAACAAGCATGTGACTTATACTGCACCAAAAAAGTTACATGGTACACATTTAAAAACATATATGCACCATGTGGTTATTATGACAAGAGTTGTTTTGATCAGTCCAATTTAAATCAAGTTATTATTTTTAGTCTTTATAGATAGATATGGAGCAGTCAATCATTAACTCGTCTTTTTTGTAAACTTTTTCTTTCATTCTTTATCTAAATTTATACAGGGGAACCCAATGAGAGCACTTAGACTCTCTTTGTCATGGGGGTCATACAATACAAAGAAAAAACTGGCAAAAACAAGTCACTGACAGATGAAAAAAATTCTTGACTCTTTTGTTTCTAAATAGTTTTCTTTTATTTTTTCCGAGCATTTAGAACGACCCTTTCGACATTAATCTGAGCAAATACAGCACCGAGGAACGAACCCTCATTGTACAGTGGAACTTTGAGTCACATGGGTCAAATACCAGAGATGCCCCGAGCGTAAACGCCATTAAAGGAATAATAAGTGTTTTCAAAGACAGGGGGCAGTATGTGATCTCCACAGACCTGACTAGTCCTGATTTCTTCCTGTGGGGCGATCTTAAAGAAAAAGTGTTTGTGAATAAACCTCAGACGACTTAATAAACGACTTAAAACGTAATATTGAGGATCAAATAAGAGACATAAGCAGGAAATTAGGTCATTTTTACTTCCCCTAGTTTAAGTAGTGATAAGTTCAAGTGTAAGTGAACAATTATGACCGTATATATTGCCAAAAATCTCAGAAGGTTCAGTTTACCTACTGCTAAAATTTCGTGAGTATAACTTAAGAATTATAGGAGCTACTGAAGATTTAAAAGTGTCAGTGACTTTTGTACATAAGTCCATATAAAACATTAAAAACAGGTGCAGGTTTGAGCATAAAAGTTCATGATTGTGACACCAAAGTATCCAGTTTTGCTTGTTCTTGAAGTGTGTTTCATTTTTCTGGCACAAAACACCCAAAATAATCTATATAATAACTAAAAATGCCTTTGGAGTGTTGAGCGTGTGAGTGGACTTACTTTGGCATTTGGCACATGGGTCCTTCTCATACTCGAGCAGATCCGCCGCTCTGCTCCTGACGCTGGTGTTCCTCCGCAGCCCCCCTCCATCCCGCACACCCCCGTCACGTAGGCGCGCCGCTTCCTCCTTGGCATACACACCCAGCTCCTGTGTGTAGCGCCCATACATCTGTTTTGGAGACACAGGGGAAGCACGGTTATATTAAGGCCGCACAGGTGGGCAGCAGGTGAAAATGAGACAGCAGAATTTTCCCACAGCACATCGAGGCACCACGAATCAAAGACGGTAGAAAATCTATCACGTCCAAGTTTAGGGAAAAGTAATTGTACCTCCGTTTGACTCTGAGCTTCACTGGCAGAACTGTGCCGTTTCCAAAAGGGCAAAATGAAAAATTTCTGAATACGACCGGGACATGCGAACAGGAAAAGCAATACAAGTTACATAGAACCAACTGGATCGGTCTGGTTGGGAAAAAAAAATTATATTTAAGTAAGACTGCAGTCCTAGTCATTTAAATTAACAGGTTGATAGCGTCTTAGTCAACCAAATTTTTGTGAATGGTCAAGTTTTTATATAAGGCTTTTTTAAATACACTGTCTGGCCCCAAAAAAAGTTCACACTCTAATATTTGGTTGTTCCGGCTTTAGCTTTGATTACGGCACTGTTTCGATTTCGCTTCTGCAATGTCACAAGCTTCAATTCCATCCAGTGTTGCATTAATTTTCCACCAAGATGTTGCATTGATGATGGTGGAGTCTGACGCTGCACAAAGCTTCTCCAGCACATCCCAAAGATTCTCAATGGGGTTAAGGTCTGGACTCTGTGGTGGACGATCCATGTGTGAAAATGACGTCTCATGCTCCTGAACCACTGTGTCACAATTTGAGCCCCATGAATCCTGGCATTGTCATCTTGGAATATGCCCGTGCCATCAGGGAAGAAAAAATCCATCGATGGAATAACCTGGTCATTCAGTATATTCAGGTGTCAGCTGACCTCATTCTTTGAGCACAGACTGTTGCTGAACCTCGACCTGACTCGTATATATTGGCTCGTACCTATTTGCTTAGTTTAATCTAGGTGGCGACGTTTTTTTTTGGCCAGGCAGTGCATCTTTCCCAGGGACACAACGACAGCATTCATCTGTGGGTCAGTGGCTTATGTCGACATATCAGTGGACAAACACTCAACTGAGCTACTGTTGCCCCATATATTAATCAGATTCTCATCATTACTACAGCAGGACTCAGGAGAAACAGACCTAAACACTACCACAAACCTACACAGACCAAGGGAAAACTGATTTTAGATTCTATGCCTCCCCATTTATGCAACATTCTCATAAACCAACTAAAGCTAAACAGTATAATTCCCTTAAGTGAATTTAAACACACTATATCTGTCCTCTTTTCGGCCCGTTGTGATCGTTTTAACTAATCTCATGGACCACAGGCTCAGTAAATATTTAAATGTACATATTACTATTCATTTTATTAAGTGCAAATGTTTATGTTTTAACTGTGTACTCAGGACTCGCTCGAAAATGAGACGCAATCTCAATGGGACTTCTTGAAAAAACAAAATAAATATATTAGCTGATGCATTAATTATTTGGATTATGAGGGTTTATACGGACGACAGCAGAAGGGAGAAAGTGTGGAGTGAGTTTGCAAGAGATTTTAACCTTTTTCTTTATGAAGATCCTGTCCTGGTACTTCATTTTGCATAGTAGTAGTCTCTCAATCTCATTACAATCTTGCACAAAAACTCACTCTGCTCCTCTTTTGCTCACTCAATGTACATACAACGCCTTTAGTCAACCAAAAAACACTTTAGTCATCCACAGCCTTATTTATAATACGAGTAGCCTCCTGTATTTTTGGCACCAGACAGCGCTTTGAATATAAACCTACAAAAAACACATTTTTCAAAGCCAAAAACTATTTATTGTTAAACAGTTTTCTCATTCACTTACTCCGCATTCCATTTCAGAAACTACAACCGCGACAAACTTGAAGAAAAATTAAAAATAGAACGTGGAAAGCATTTAACTTTGGGAGAAATCTTGCACAATGACACACGCCAGCGATTCACACCCATTCACCAAACATGACACTTGTGCAGAAAGAACAAAACCCAAACCGCTATGAACCAGAATTCAATCTTAAATCAGTTTCTGTCACTCTAAAGCAACCTTGAACTGTTTTTATTCCCATCTTTGATCACATGAGCTGCTGATAAACGAGCACCATCCACCTGTTTGAGTGGAGCTCATTACCTCTGCAGGGCTGGCACACAATTAACCACTAATAACAACAGGGGTGGCACTGTCTGCATACCTAATCCATCACAACACAAAAGCCTCTCACATGGAAGCGATGCCAGCAATGCCCCTCTTTGGCCTACCGTCATCATCATCATCAACATCAACATCAACAGTAACTCGCCACAATGGAGGGTTTCACGAGTCTGTTTGGTGCGGTGGTGTTTCTTGTTTTGGCCTGTCGTGTCCAGAGCCAGTGGGCACCCAGTTATACGCAACAACAACCCTGGGCTCAGCAGCTACCCAAGAATCCCGTGCCCACCGTCACGCCACCGCCCTCTGACAAATGCCGAGTGGAGGACGGCGCCAAGATCCGCTGCGGACGCACAGATGTTACCCCGGAGCAGTGTCAGAACATAGATTGTTGCTATGACGGGCTCACCTGTTACTATGGGAAAGCAGGTAAAGATCTGTCATGGTAAATAGTGTGTCAGTGATGGAGTACTGTGCATTTATACTATGGTCAAGTACAAGTACAAGTACGGCTGCCATATTTGTACTTAAGTGAAACTATCAAGTATGCATGAAAATACTACTCAAATTACAAGTTACAAGTGCGTTTTTAAGCAATTTTAGTAGCGTTTTGTACAAATTTAGATGTTTTTAAACTGTAAAACTGGATGAAAACAATCAAAGTGTGTTTTCAGCGCATGTATATAGTGCAGTTATGTCTCTGTGTGTGTATATATATTCTTTTTTTATATATAGATAGGAGGGCTAAATCCAGGTTGGGACTGGCACAGTACTTCTTAGTTTTTTTGTTTAGCTGGTTAGAATAGAACTCACTTAAAAGTACAAGTACATGCTTAAAGATCTACTCAAAGAAATGCAGTTGTCCCCAAACATCTACTCAGTTACAGTAAGCCTGAGTATTTGTAGTTGGTGAAGTAGTTCCTGTTTTTCTTCTCCAGTGACAGTGCAGTGTACCAGAGACGGGCAGTTCGTGGTTGTCGTGGCGAGGGATGCCACGTTGCCGCGCATCGACGTGGAGTCTGTGAGTCTCCTGGAGTCGAGTCATGAGTCCTGCAGCCCGGCCGGCGTCACAGCAGAGTTCACCATTTTCCAGTTTACAGTGATGCAATGTGGGACTAGAGCAGTAGTGAGTAGAACGCCGTTGTCTCTGTAAAAATGTGTGCACACAGGATTATAGCATCCTCCCCAATGATGAAACATTTTGAACTTGCAGGTCAAGGTTAAAAAGCGAATATAATTTTTGCAGGTTGTGTGGATGAGGTGAATATTAGGAACCAAACCAAAAAGGAAGAAATGGTGTGATAAATTTTGTGTAATAAAGGGAAAAAAACTGATTAATTTCAAACCTGCAGGCGCATTAACATTTGAGAGAACACTGAAATAGATGACATATTACATGAATGAGTCTTTTTTTTTTTTTTTTTTTTTTTTTTTTTTTTTTTTTTATCAGGTTTTATAAATGAAAGATGGGACATTTTGTACTCCTGGAGATGTTGGATTTCAGTTTATTTGGGATTATATATTCAATCCAGGCACAATCAGAATACTGTCTCTAGAAACAAGATGCAGATTTTAAATTCAAACAAACTGTGCAGAATGACACGAGTTAGAGTTTCACTGTTTCGATAAATCTAAACACTGTGCGCCCTCCTGAGCCTGTAATCTTAATATCTCTGTCGTTAATTATCCTGCAGGAGGAAGATGGCTACATTGTTTATGAAAACCACATGTCCTCAGCGTATGAGGTGGGAATAGGACCCAAAGGATCAATCACCAGAGACAGCCATTTTGAGTGAGTTAAGTCTCATTACACACAGAGGACACTGGGTCACATTTAATCGTCTCAAAGGACATGCTTTAGAGTTCAGGCAGAGCATCCTCTCTCCTGCTGCAATTCATTAAAACTGTGCTAACCTGTTGCCCAGCAGCCAAATAAGAATGATTTATGATATTTAAACACTCCTTTAAGAATAGAAGGGGGCAATAAAGAAGATTGGATGGTGAGGAACAAATGGGTCATACAGGGAATAGAACGCAGGCTGGTCCAGTTATGAGTGTGACCTAAAGCCCATAGCATCTTTTAAGTTTTCAAATAGAAAGAAGTAGGTTTTCAGATTCAGTTTAAAATGACATGGCAAAAATATTCCTTCCTCTGTTCAAAGTGACAACCACAATTTGGATTTTGTAGAAATGTTGCATTTGAGAAGACGCCTGACAAACACTTCAAAATCAAACCCTTAAGCTGAAGAGGGATGTCTCTTGATTATCTTTGCTAAAACAAATCTTGTTCAGTTCTTGTATAAAAATTAATTTATACATCCAGAATATGAACACATTGCTAAACCTGCCTTGACACCTATTGTATTTTTAGCTTTTTCCACTTTATCCACAGCAGCCTATTAAAAACACAGCACATGCATGTTCCGATGTGATTCAGTGCGTGAGGCTGTAATCCCTCTTTCTCTCTGCAGACTGCTGTTTCAGTGCCGGTACTCTGGCTCTGCGGCCCAGGCTGTTGTCATGGAGGTAAATGATGTCCCCGCTCCCCTCCCTGTCGCCGCCGCGGGGCCTCTCCGGGTGGAGCTCAGACTGGGGAATGGGCAATGTCACACAAAGGGATGTGTCGAGGGTCAGTTAAAAACCTGTGTGGATCCATCAGCTGGTGCTAACACTGCCAGTCACATCTCTTTTCTGTTTTAGAGGTGGCAGCGTACAGCTCCTACTACTCTGCAGCAGACTATCCCATCACCAAAGCCCTGAGAGATCCGGTCTATGTGGAGGTGCGGATCTTGGAGCGGTCTGACCCCAATGTGGTCCTGACCCTGGACCACTGCTGGGCCACGTCTGCCCCTGCCCCACACAGCATGCCTCAGTGGGACCTCCTGCTGAATGGGTGAGACGGGTTTGGATTAGAAAATGTTGCTTTTCTGCACTTAAGGCTATTACTTACTTCCTCGCTCACTCCATGGTATACGCATTACTTTGACATTACATTATTGGATTGGGTCAGTGCCAATTTGTGAAGCCTTATAGTTAAGTTGTTGAATTCTGGCATGATTTCTAACCATAAATGTCTTTTAGTTAATCATGTCCACACTACAAACACGTTACGTAAGTGTATTTTTAGCGAAAACGTTTTAACATTTGACGAATTCTTCTTTTGGAACAGTTGCCCATACTCTGAGGACCATTATCTGACCAAACTGGTGCCAACTGAAGCCTATTCTGGCCTTGATTATCCAACACATTACAAACGATTCATTGTACAGATGTTCACGTTTGTGGATCAAAGCACGTACGCTCCATACCAGGACACGGTAAGTAACAAAACGTGTTAAAAGCCTCCGTGAAAAACAACTCGAATGATGTAGAATTGACTGTTTTAGTTACCGACCTGAAACATTTTAAAGGTTTACCATTCTCCCTAACTTGCTTCAGGTGTACATCCACTGTTCTACATCAGTGTGCTACCCCAGCAGCCTGGACTCCTGTCAATCACAGTGCCACCGGCAAAGTGAGTACTAACCCTTTTCTTTGGACTCGATTTCAAAGAGCGGTGTTAAAATAAAATCTCGTTCCGCAGGGAGAAGCACTGCAGCCAATGTTTCCTCCAACCAGAGAACATTGGTGTCGAGTGGGAAAGTGATCCTGATCTCCGACCCCAGCCGCAGAGAAACCACTTCAACACACATGTCTAGATCTAAATTTAAGGGCTGACGATCCACTGACGCATATTTTTAATAATAATAAAGCTTGTTATAAGCTCGTGCTGTACTTGATCCATGGATTCATAAAGTGAAGGTCAAAATCGACTGACTTTTAAAACGCTGAGGCAGTGAGCTTTACCAGTAATGTAACCTGGTCTTGTGCACTGCGGCGATCTCACAAGGTTGAATTACGAGTCGATATCTTGCAGTGATGGAAGTTGAGGCCTTGTGATGGAGGTGGGGGGTTTTAATTTTGGATTAGGGGTTCACATAAACTACCTCAAGTGAATAAGGAAGTCCCGGGCATTCTCTGCCACTTGTGTTTGGGATTCCATTTGTCCAGACCTTATTTACAGCTCCGTGAGACATTGATCTCTCTCCAGCCTCTGCACGGCTACATTGGGATGAGCGTCACGACTCCAGCAGACTCCGCGCTCCCTTTCTCTCTCACTCCTTATTTTTTGATAATGGTCCCCCCCTCGGCTTCCGCGCTGTATGTTACAACCTGCAACAGCTCGCCTCCTTGCCCCGCCTCCCTTTTTGTCCTACGCCTGTTCCCCCCACACGCCCCTCTGCTCATTTAGATGGGCATCACGCCGCCTCCAGACTTCTTTCTGCTCTCATGAACAGGGGGTGCGGGCGGAAAACAGAGCAGTATGGGAGCCCGCTGCTGCCGACAGACTAGCAAAGACAGGACTATGCCGACAGGATGCTCCCCCCACCTGTAGCCATTTAGAAAGATACTGATACATATTCATACCATTGCCTCGTAGTGGAGTGGAAAAAATAAACGGCTTGTCAAGAGTGAAAGGAGCGTTGTGAGGATTTGTGTATAGCATGTTAAATGGGTTTAAACGAGGCCAATCAATTATGCAGTGAAAAGAAGACCTCGAATGTAAAAGGGGCACATGGGGAAATTAGAATGGTATGGAAAAGGCAAGTTCATTTCAAAAAAGTCTTGCAGAAAGAATCGGTTCGGTCCAAATACGGTCACAGCATGTGCCGATGGGTAAAAATAGTTGCTGCAATATGCACCAGGACGTTTGTATTCAATGTGGTGAAGAATATCTAATGAATATTCTGATTTAGTTTGTGTCACAGGTGTATATAACTTTTCTAGTGGGGAGTCAGTCACTTATTTGTCTGCACGGAGATGTTTTGCTTTGCCTGGAATGTCCCATAGTAAGGCATTAAACACATTTGTCTTGCATTTATTCAATTACAGGTGCTTTAACTGCAGGCTTGCCTCTCCACAAATCTGACCTTCCGCTTGCCTGTTTCCATGGAGATGACTTTAATACCATGTTATGGGACAGTCCAGGCAAAGCAATAACCTCTCCACTGAAAGAAGCAGGTGACAGACCCTCAACTGTCCCCCAAACAAAATGTATTCTCTTGATACTGAATTCGCTCCATGATGATACAAAACATTATGACCACCTACATTGTATGCTGTTTTCTGTTATGGTCACTAAAAATGATTTCAGACATACAGCATGATCTGACACGCTCTGAATTCAAACGATATAACGCACTCTGAATTCAATGCACGCTGAATTCAAACGATGTAACACACTCTGAATTTAGTACACTGTGAATTCACCACACACTGAAATGATACAGTGCACTCTGAATTCAATGCACTCAGAATGCAATCAGTGAAACACACTCTGAAATCAAACACTGTAATGCACTCTGAATTCAATCAATGAAATGCACTCTGAATTCAATCAATGGAACACTGAATTCAAATGATACAGCGCACTCTGAATTCAAATGATAAAACGCACTCTGAATTCAACCCACTCTGAATTCAAATGATATATCGCACTCTGAATTCATTGCACTCTGAATTCAAACGGTGTAACAAACTCTGAATTTAGCACACTGTGAATTCAACACACTCTGAAATGATACGATGCACCCTGGATTCAACGCACTCTGAATTCAAATGATACAATATATTCTGATTTCAAACGATGTAACGCACTCTGAATTCAGTGCACGCTGAATTCAAACAGTGTAACGCACCCTGAATCCAACGCGCTCCGAATTCAAACGATGTAACACTCTCCTTTTCTATTGGCCGCTAAAACCTCTTACACCCAGAGTTTGTCTTTACGCTTCCTTATTTCCCTGCGTCTGACGTCTTTCCACTTCCTCTGTCAGGGGTTACAATATCCCTGATTACAATAATAGCGTCATATCTGGCAAATAGGAAATTGCCTTATCATTTACCAAAAATAACTCCCCCCCCCCCCCCCCCCCCCCCCCCCCCCCCCCTCACAACTTCAGAACAGTCAAAATTGTGATGCATCAAAACAGCTGAGGCCAGACGGTGTATTCTAACCTTTTGTCATCATAAAAAGGACGCTTGGCTCGAGGCTGTGATGGCTGTCGCTCCTGCCAACTGACTATCATCACCACCAGCTGCTTCAGGCTTCAAACTCAGAGCTGCAAGTCAAACGAACGTGGTTAACCTTGAATGAGCTTTCCGGTGCGATTTATGATTTTATGTGTGAGAATGATGAGAACCATTAAAAGGGACAGCAAGAAGAGCAGGTTAAAAATAAAATGAGTATGCAGGGATATTTCTGCCCTTTCTACTTATGATTTGTTCATGATTTGTTCATGCAATAGCTGAACCTTGGCACATTTTTGCACTGTCATAATGACTTGTTAAAATATCATCTGAATATTGCATCAGATAATGGAGGAAAAAAAAAAAAAATCGAAATTTCAGTTTTGCCAATATTTTCCAGCCCTGACTGAAGTGAACCTACCAACTTAAGTTTTTGTCTCAGTCCCAATTCAATTCAATTTTCTTTTAAATCTGAAATAATTCCAAGTACCCCCCGTGGTCCCTATTCCCCAGGTTGGGAAACACTGCCTAGAAAGTTCATTTGATTTTATTTTGCGTAGTTATTTTGGTGTAAACTCTCTACTGTTCCTCGTTAGCGTCTGGATCATAGCTTTCGAAATTAAACCTTGTAAAAATATCTCACGGTTCAGGCCACAGCTCATAAGTTTTAAGCATTTGCACAAATAAAATTGGACTCACGGGTGTCAAGGAGTCGTGTTATCAAGGGGGGAAGATTGTAACAGTAAAAGGAATGTTTTTATTGTTATCCCATTGGTGCTACTCAGGATGCAATTCCCAAGTGAATCGGAAAATCTAACCGCAATTTCAGTGACTTTTTAGCACCGTAGTCTTGGCATTTCACGTCGCGTTACATGAATGAATAAATATGAATCGAAGACGAGGCTTAAATTGTTGGCTTGCAGGATAGATCAAGCAGGTGGAAAGAGAGCGAAGAGTGAGAGCGACACAAAATAAGATTGTCGGAAATTGAGACCAGCACAAATCCTGGCATGTTGCGCAGCGTAAAGTGGAAATAACACTGACTTTTTTTCACGACTAAACTGTGTATATGGTGTTTTAATAGCATTTTCTTTGCAGCTTTCTGGTCGAAAATGCCTGAATCTAAATTTGTGCTGACTCCAGTGGCATTTGCAATTTCCAGTAATTGGTGACATCACAAGAGACTGCAGGGGGTAGAGTATCGAAAGTGTGGATAAGTCACGAAAAACAGCAAACAAAAGTGCTTTCCTGCGCTCAGTTGACTTTCGTGCTGTCTCCAGCCCTTCTACAGGAGCTTAACCTCAAAGTGCCAGTGCTTCGTGTGTCTGTCAAAAGGTGGTCACTGATTGGCTGATATCGCTCTGCATTTGCATAAAGTTGGCTTCAGTTCACCTCTGCTACGCTCAGGTCACTTGGTTCACGCCGCTGTCCTCTCCACTCCCCCTAGTTTTCTCTCTGCTCCATCTGCAGAGGAGCAGGAGCTGGTCCCTCACGTTACTCACGTTGCTCTTGGTGTGAGTGCGGTGTCACTCTCTTCTTTAGTCCTCCAGGTACTGCCCTCGGCTGTATCTACTTTAAAGTTAGCAGCTCTGTTACAGATTAAAAAGTGCCATTGTGGTGAACTGAGGAGCAAAACAGTTTAAATTAGGCTGTGGACCCCATTCCATAAGGTCACACAGCTTCTTAGGGTGTCCATGTTTTTCACAGTGTCACTTATATACTAGTGTACATATGTAAACAGAAGATGTACGAGAACAGTATACACTTCAAGAGTCAAAGCTTCAAAGCTTTTATTGTCATATGTACAGTAAAGAAACACGTTTCTCTATACGATCAAATTCTTACTTACACTGGGTGCCAAAGTGTAGCGAAAATTAGGTTTAAAATAGATAAATAATAAGATAAAGAGCATATTAAAAAAAACACCTCACACTATAGCATGTATGAAGCATGAATGTGTAAATGTGCATGTGTATATGTTACGTGTGTGTGTGTGTATGTGCCTTATATAAAGTTTACTATTGTGAAAAATAATTCAATTGAACTGAAAAAACTAAAGGTACTTGCACTTAATTTGGTCAGTGAGGTAGTAAAGCTGCAAAGTCAGTGTAGCTTAATAAAACTGTTTTGGTATTTTAGTTTTAAATTGTATCAAATACAGACTATTTCTATGATTTAGATTAAATCTATTTCTCACAGTGATCAATGGTTTAATGCCTTAATAGCATGCCCCACATAATGGCTCTCTTCACAGCAGCAGAAGCGTCACGACGGAGGTGGTATTTCCTAAATTAAACGACCCATATCTGTCACTCGGATCTGATCAACACGGCAAATTGAAAGTGGCAGACACTTCATGTGCATGTTTGTAGTTCACTTATTATATTTAACTTCACCAGTAATGATTCTGCCTCCCCCTGCACACACATACTGTACTACACACACACACCCACTCGGAGCAGCTATAAGTGTCTTGTTGTTGTGACTTGTCTCTCCTTTGGGCCTGTGAAAAACCAATCTTAGACCATCTGGAGCCCGACACCCTGACCGAGCAGCAGGTGGGGCTCTGCGGGTTAAATGAGTTGTTATCTGTAACCTGTTTACAAACTCCTCCCACATCAACTTATGTATATTAGTCATCTGAAGCTGCACACCGGCGCACTGCTGCAGCCCACTCACGCAATTCACTTTACTCATCAAACCCATCGCAGCGATTCTTAGACAGCTTTGGGTGAAACATACGTAACTCTCGCTTCAAACTATATATGGATTTTAATAAAGACAGTCTGTCTAGTGAAAAAAGAGATCTGTCAGTCACATCAATCAAGTTTTAAGACACAAACATGACAGAAAACAAGCTTAAAGAGACTTACAAGCAAGTATCTTAAGAATGAGTGGTTTGGGGTTCTGAAAATGGCAGATTAATGAGGTGCACAGTACTGATGTTAAAAAAAAAGTCATATTTTTGGTCAAGTAGTTTAGTTTAAGTGCACTTCATAAGGCAGGTCTCTTTGTAAGGGTCCCAAGGCTGTATGTGAAATGCAAGACATGACACTGCAAATCTCGTGTAGTCTGCAAACTTGTTAAGTGTTCTGAATGCTCTGTTGTTATCTGGAAGCGATACGGCAGATGGAGAACGATTTGCATCCACAGCGTTTTGAATATTTGGACTGGTTTAGATTTACTCGGTAGTTCAACATTTGCAGACGACATATTCTCACTCTCTACATTTACCGTCAAACCTACGAGCTCTTTATGCGCAGTACTATTAAACGTGTATGGCTAAGGTTAAAGACAGCTTAATAACAGTGTGTGTCACCACGCAAAATACATTCTTCTTCGGAGTCAGGACCACAGCTGTGAGTTCCTGCGGCCATGTTGTGAAAAAGACTTCCTTCATACACACATACACACACACACACATTCACATATTCATACAGACCAACTGGAAACACACCAAACTCAGGACTTTCTGTAGAGTCTTGGCTTTGTTACTCACTTTTGTCTGTGTGAAACTCATTTTGCAGAATACACAAGAAGCGAACATGCTCACGAAATCATTAAAAGAATTCAAAAATCTAGTTCAACCACCGTATTTTCTGGAGTATAAGTCAAAACATGCATAATAATGAAGGAAAAAAATGCAGTTGTCAGGTTGTCAGTGTGACCGTAACGAAGATGTGAAATTATATACACAGATGCGACTTATATTCCACATATAAGTCGCGTCTGAGTATAAGTCGCACCCCCGGACAAACTATGAAAAGAAGAAAAAGTGTGATTTATAGTCTTGAAAAATGGCAATCTAATAATTCTAAACAGACCACTCAAATCCAGATAAATATTTTAATCTCAAGACAATTTAACTCATGTTTTCCTTTATATTAGGGTTGTCAAAAGTATCAGAAATCCAATACTAATTTATACTTAAACTAGAATCGAAACTAGATACTCTTTTGAACAAGTATTGATCTTTTTTTTAAAGTTACAACACAGAAATGAACCTTACCTGAATGATCTTGAGCTATATCAGCACAAATATACGACACATAGACTAGTTTACGCCCATGGACCACTATGGAACTTATCTAGTCGACTGAGGGATTACACAGATATAAAACCACGTGGTAATATATAAGAAAGTACTAATATTTAATGCAGAAAATTACATTATATTGCCTTAATTAGCATTGTGGTGCTGGAATCAGTATCGATTTTATTCTGAAATCACAATTGAGTGTAAAATTTTACTATGTTGACGACACTATATGTAAAAAGTACACTGCCTGGCCAAGTAAAAAGTCGCCACCCAAAAAAAAGGTCACACACTTTTGTTGGACCGCCTTTTGCTACAGCATTGTTTCGATTTCGCTTCTGCAATGTCACAAGATTTATTTCCATCCAGTGTTGCATTAATTCTTCACCAAGATGTTGCATTGATGATGGTCGAGTCTGACGCTGCTCAAAGCTTCTCCAGCACATCCCAGAGATTCTCAATGGGGTTAAGGTCTGGACTCTGTGGTGGACAATCCATGTGTGAAAATGACGTCTCATGCTCCTGAACCACTCTGTCACAATTTGAGCCTGATGAATCCTGGCATTGCCGTCTTGGAATATGCCAAAAAAAAAATCCATCGATGGAATAACCTGGTCATTCAGTATATTCAGGTGTCAGCTGACCTCATTCTGCTGAACCTAGACCGGACCAACTGCAGCAATACCAACATATTTGCTTAGTTAAATGCAGGTGGCGACTTTTTTTTGGCCAGGCAGTCTATTTAAACAACTTAATATGGGGTCTCCAGTGTTTAAACTCACCAATACAACTTCCCAGACTTCCCTAACTCAATCAGACTTCACACCAAATGAGATAAAAACCTTGTAATCACTACTTCTCTACAACTTACTCCCTGCACCGCTGATTTAAACATTCAAAAGATCATTCAAGGACAAATATACCTGAGAAACTAATTACAACTTCCTCAAACTGAAGTGTCTTTTGTAATGCATATTCATGAGGGGTTTTTGTGTGGACAGATTAAGCTGTCCTCTGTGCGGACACAAGATGGATGAGGTGGACACTTAAGCCTCGGCGTACTGTATATTGGGGTGGTGATTGCTTAAGCACCTTCTCAGCAGGTACTGATGAGATGAGAGAGGAGGGGCTTATGTGGATGTGTGGAGCGCTATAAGGGACTAAATTAAATTAGGACAGGAAGTGATTCATTTGAGTCATCGAGCTGTTTATGTTTGCATTAAGACTTGTATGTGCCAGTGTTTGTCAAAGATGAACTCAGCAACTTTGAATCTGAGTACAGTAACTTTCATATACACACACAAACATGTCATTACAGCGCAGGAATATTAGTGAAGTATATGTGTATACAGCAGTGTCATTATCAGAATCATTAAGAGTCCTTGTATTTTAGTCCAGGTTTGATCCTGAATTTGTTTTTTGAAAGTGCTGTAATCCTGGGTTAGCTCTGGTTAAGTCCTGCCCTAAGTATTCTGGTTTGTGGAGTGTTAGTTGTGACTGAACGTAAAATGTCAAAGGAAATTCAAAGCTTCAAGCTATAAAAAAAACAATATTCAATCATTCTAATAGCTGAGTATGTGAGAGTCATATTTGCAGAGCTGTGCGGGGCTGGGGGAGGGCCTGGATGTCAGGCAGTCTGAAGGATCCGGCTGTGAGAGTGGCATCTTGTCAGAAAAGGGACCAGAGACTAGAGGTAGGGTGATGTGTTTGCTGTCGAGTTGTGTTCACACAGACAGATTACATTGAGTCAAGCATCTCAGTCTTTGCTCTGGCAATTTCAAATGTTTATGAATATATTTATAGACTCTTATTTTAAGAATGTTGTCATTCAAGCATGTGTAATGTAATCAACAATTAGCAGAGCGAAGATTGCAGTGTTCTCCGGGGATTTGCTTTTGATTCTGTCTGATGTTCAATCCTTCACGGCCTGACATATCACCTGTCATGACGCCTAATGTTTCTTAAGAACTCATTTTCAGTCTAAAGATAATACAAGAGGACTGCTGATGTCTGCGGCCTCACAAAGTCAAAACATGACGTTTTCATTTAGAAAATGTGAAAGGTTCATGAATCATAGTTGTGCATGCGGAGCACTTGTGGTCTATTGAGGGATGAGATCTAATCAAAAACACATTACCCCGGCCACCAGAGGATTTAGGCTGCATCTACTTAACATTCATATACTGTAAAGAAGAACGTACACTACTTACTACTACTTATTTTTAGCACTACTATTACTGTCTTTGCTGAGACTCTCCAATGACTCAAATTTCTACAACTACTGAACTAAACCGGACGCCCACCTGGAGACAAACCTGCTGCACTTTTCTTATAAAAGACAAACAAATATTAGGTAATTTTCCACTTCAGGTTGATTTGGATCAGAGGTGTTTTAACATTTAAATCATCCTGTAGTCATTTCTCAGTGTGTTCTGTGCCGGGACGTATAACAGTTTCTATACTTCACCCTCCTCCCCTCTATATGAGATTACACTACACACGGCACAGGCTATTTTTAGAACCAGGTGAGATGTGATTGCTGTCACTGCTGCAGTGGCCTCTAGTGAGCATATGTGTGTGTGTGTATATATATGTGCGCGTGTGTGTGTGTATGGAGGACTGTGGGGAGTGACATGTTTCAGAACCAGCCCTGTGTGGGACAGAAGGGGCAGAACGCTGACTCGGAGGAACAGGACGCCCTAATAAGAAACCACTGAGTGAAAAACTGCACAGAAACGCAACATTTCCACATTCAAAAATCTATAAAACTAATCTTTCTGGGGACACACAACATACTCTACTGTAGCCCAGAGGTGAAATCAGAGTTCAAACTTCGAAGTCTGGTATTTTCATGCATTTTTAATTGAAAAGAGAACGTCATATTCACTTAGAGCTGTTTTGTACACATCCATTACTACCTCCACACTCACACCTATTATGCTTTCTTGTATTTTCCCTCTGTATCTTTTATGTGTTTTCACTGCAGATAGAAACACTTAGACTGCAGCGTGTCTTAAACAATAATCTGCGCTTGGTCCATCAAGTCAATGATCCAAACACTTTTTAGTTATAGGAAAACTCTCACAGCACAACAGCTTATAACACTGTCGCCATTTTCTGTGCTGTCACTTACACATCAGTTTTACCTCCTACATTGTACTTTATACTCCTCCAATCATACACTCAGTGCTGTAACACAACATAGCACATTAGAGTTGTCAAAAGTATCGACAAACAGATATTTATAGACACTAAAACTAATATCGAAGCTAGATACTCATTTGAGCGGGTATTGATATTAAAAAGTCACATTCATAGGACAAAATTTGAGCTTTTCTGAACATTTTTAGAGGGATTTTTATCAGAATGAACATAAGACTTCATGCTAAGCTAAAAAATACTGTTATTTTGTATATGAAGTAACAGTTTAGTTATCGGTATCAAGTATTGGGTCCATTTCTTAGTATCAAAATCAATCGAGAATTTGATGTTCCAGTCCTAGTAAACCAAAAAACTAAAAGTGCGTTCATTCATTTACTGAGCACCTGCACATGACACAAATAAACTATGCTAATATCCTCCACTTTCACCATTTCAGAGAACAAATCTATTAATCTCTAACTGCAATCGCTGCCTTTGTGAGTCTGTAATGCCTCTGAAATCCTTGTGAAGCGTTGGAAGTGAACTGCAAACAGCACGATCTTATTTACCATCCCAACTGGCCTGCGAGTCTTTACACCAGAAAACAAAAGAGAAAAGAACAAGCAGATCGTGCATTGGCAGGTCGACTGCTTGGTCAGTCTCATTAGGAGCCAATCTGTATCCATTAGTGAGTAAAAGACTGCACATGCTACTGATGCTATGTTACATGTAGCTGTACGAGTGCATTGTTAGTGCAGTTTGAGGCATGTATTCAGTAATAAGGTGTGTTTTTACCCATCTGCTAAAATGCCACAGCCGGTATCTGCATTTTAATTGGCTTAAGGTGGTCCACACTTGAGCCCTTGTGCTGGAAAAGTGACAGTCCTGCCTTATCCTGCATCGCTGTGTGCATATTTTTACATAGAAATGCAGCTCCACTGTGGCTTTAAATATTAATAGTCCACAGACATATAGAATAAAATAGGGGGGGGAAACTGCAGGGTTCGTGTGACAGCTCCCATGTTCTTCGTATGATGGGTTTGTGCTGCAGTGGCCTGTTTCTTGTTGCAGGTGGGATTATGGGTAAAAAAGGTGGGCTGGGGTCTTCCAGGTTGGTCATGACTTTGATCCGTGCCGCAGCCAAATGGTGCCCCTCCTGCAGCCGCAAATGACAGGAGCATGTGGAGAGGAACATCTGCTCCAGCTCTGGGTCGTTTAGCCTCTGAGTGCAGTAAAGTCCAAAACCAAAAGGTGAGGATGAGAACGGCAGCGGACGCTTTAGCCAGAGCATGGAACCAGCCAGAGTACGTGGACGATATGCGGACAAAATTTTACGTTTGGATCACAATGTCAGTTTAACCACAATTTAAAGGCCATTTACCTGACTTTTTCCCCCATGTATTTGAACAAAACTTGTCTTATCCCAGTACAGATATAGTGTAAACGCAGCTCTTGAGGTCAAAATGTGTCTGCAACGTTTTTTGTGGTGGCAAAACTCTTATAAAAAAGCACTTACAAACTCATCGTGGTGAATAAGAATACACAGGCTAAGGGAGGAATAACTTTGGACGACGAAACAGTTTCTTTCATGTTTTTAAATCGTCATAATAGTGTTGTTCAAACTCGATTTCGATACGATAAGGAGTAGACTCAGTACTCAATACAGTGGTCCCTCGTTTATCGCGGGAGTTACGTTCTAAAAATAACCCGCAATACTCAAAATCCGCGAAGTAACCAGCTTTATTTTTTACAATTATTCGATAATTGTAACCACACACTTTATACACTTTTCTCACACAGGCATTAACATTTTCTCACATTTCTCTCTCGTTTAAACTCTCTCAAAGTTCAAACCTTCGTAGGCGTCTTTGTCGGTGCAGAACGTTTCATCGACATTGTGGGTTTTGTCGGGGAGAAAACAAATTGCAAACGTACAGCACTTCAGAGTCACACTGTGATCCAACGTTTATGTAAATTTATGTACTGTACAGGAGACACGGCACGGAGGAGACTGATGGACAATGGTCTACAATCGTTTAGCCAATCAGGACGCAGAACACAATGCACGCTCATACACTGTTAAATAAAATATGCAAAAAAAATCCACGAAACAGAGAGATCATGAAAGGTGAACTGTGTTATAGAGAGGCACAATGGTACTGATAATAAAAAACAAAAACAAAACAGGTACAGCGCCTTTAAGTTAGTATCTTTTCATTCTCCATTAAGGGGCGGTCTGCTTCTTCTGAAAGGTCACACTTCACTGTGATTGGTTTAATCCACCTGTCACTTAGAGAGTAACAGAAGCTGATCAATAGTGTCTGTGTTTGAGCAGAGCCAAACTAAACCGAAAAGCACTGAATCCTGAGCTTTTTTTTTTATCCCCAAATCACAGAGCCCTCAACCAGAGACATGAAAGTATCTAGCCTTAAATCAGGGCTGCCCAAACTACGGCACAGGGCCCTCGCCTCCTCCTAAACTGGCCCAATTGATCAGGAAGCATCTTTTACTACAAATTAAATTGAAATCTACCTCTCTAACCTGAAAAAACATCAGTGACACAGACCTAAAATAATCTTCCAAGTCGTATTAAAGGTACGACGTCTCTGCCAAACCTGTGTTAAATGTGGCCCTCGGTGAAAAAAGTTTGGCCATTCCTGCCTTAAATGATCTAAAGACATTTAAAAGACTTTTGGTAACAACTTCACAGAGGGTAAATGTCTCACACAGGACCTGGACTGCAGTATTTAGTAGTTGTGTTGATAGTTTGAGTTGTGAGTTGTGTGTGCAGTGGATATTCTTTTGGGAGTAGCTCTGGTCCCATGCTTACTAAGACAGTGTGCAGGGGCAAACACAGAGGGCATAAAAGTCCTTCTGTGGCATTGGGCATGAAAAGAAACGCCAACATCAGCTTGTATTTTGTATAGGCCACTCTCCAAACACTTACATCTACAATGAAATTATTTAGCTGTTGATAATCTGTAGCCTGTTCTCATTAAGTAAATCAACGGAAATATCCAGATCTCACCGTTTCAACCTCAGACTTTAGGTGTGTTTGTGTGATCTGTGGGAAGGGAGAGTCTTCATCTTGTTCTGGAAGTTGCCCTGGGCGCTGCTGTCATCATTCAGGTTGTATTATTTTGCATGGAGCTGCCGATCTTGACAGGAAATAACTTCTATACGGACTACGGAGCCGATTTAAAGCCTCCAGAGAATGCAGTACAGGGATGACTTGTTGGTGTATATCAACATAGAACATTTTTATGCAAATTAACCTACTTTATATCAGTTTTAGCGGTAAAACTTCTCAAATTCTGGTTTAGCGAGGCGGAATAAGGTCAATATTAGAAATGCAACTTACTTCCTGTTTATTAGCCCGACTAACCAAGACGCTTGAGACACGTTTAACAATATTTTACATGCTCCAAATTAGCGGCTGTCGTTGGACCGTCTGATGCAAACTATGGTCTAGTTCCAGACTTTTTTGTGTAGTATTTATTTATTTATTTTCATACTGGTTGCACTGAAATTGAAGAAAACACCACGGTTGCCTCGCTTACTCAACATTTCAGTGTGCTGCTATAACAAAATGTACAGAAAAAGGAGTATACATGTCTCTGTATAGTTCATAATACTAATATTTTTAAAATGGCAATAGCAGAATATGGAGATACTAAAATTTTAAACACAACTTTGATACTAATGAATATACTCAATAGTCAATACTGATTCAACGATAAAAAACACTCTTTATTTAGACAACAGAATGTGATTTTCAGCATTAAATCAGAGTACTGTCTTTTCTATTACCATGTGGTGTTATATCTGTGTAATCCCTCAATTTTCTAAGTACTTTACATAGTGGTAAAGGCGTATACTAGTCTATGTGTCTTATATTTGTTCTGATACAGCTCAAGATCAGTCTAAAGCTAATCAGGAAAGGTTCTGTCCTGTGAATGTGACTTTTTTAATATCGATACCTGCTCAAATGACTAGTTTCGATACTAGTTTTTGTATTGATTAGCATCTGATTTTCCACAGTTTTGACCTCATTGCTGCATCTATACTTGATATAAACGTGATATAAAGATCCACAAAGGCTAAAAAGTATATTTGTGCAGCTGATACACACACAGACACACACACCCCCACACACCCACACACACGCACACCCACAGACACACACACACAGAGCAGCGCTGAACCTCATGACCCTCTCTGACCTTCCTCACCGCTGAGGAAAAGCTTAAGGACTTTGAGACAGTCTGTCTGTCTCTGCTTTCTCTCTGCGTCTCCGTTCAACAGGGGACAGAGACACAGACGTTGTCCCAGCATGCATTGCACCTAACATCAGCTAATGCTCATAATCTTACAACTGCTTTCTCTTTCTTATCCACCAAGACCCTTAAACTCAAGAATCTCAATCTCAAAAGGACCAAGTACATTTCCAATACATAAAACTCATAATATGCCAAACATGAACTTTTTCTGTATTATCAGATTATTATAATGTTTTGTACTTTTTTAATTTCATGGAAGCAGGTACATATACAAAGACCCAAACCTTAACCTTTCTTATCTAAACCAGCGAGATATGTTTAATTATTTTCCAGACAAAAACATTATATTAAGTTGTAAAATGTGAAATCATATTGCAAAGTGTCCGTGTTATATTTCCAAAACGCTGAAAGGCATAATAAATAATAAAATAAAGGCGTAATAAAGGGCATTTCTCCTTTTCGGGAAGTTAATTAAAGAAATGCGTCAGGACTTGTTCATTACTGTCTTCATTGATGGGAAATATATTTGCTCCATCTTAATTTCAGTGGATTAGTTACAGCCCGGGATGAATGTTTTATTATTCTTTTGTACTGTTATCATTTTTTCACAGCAAACGTCCAGCCATTTATTTTAACCCAGATGCCTATGCAGAAGTGCTAGTAATACGATCACAAATGAACCTTTACCATCAAACTGGTTCGTGCCACGTTATCTGCGGCGCTAGTGCTTAAATATCTGCTCTAACTTGTCAAATGTAACGCTGATAATTACACAACAACAAATGACATCGTACAAACGTATAGCTGCATTTTAAAAACCTTATACCTGATACGTGAGTGAATTTGCCAAAAACCCAGAAGGACAAATAAAAGTTATCATTGTCAGCGTATGGACGGGCCTCACGTGAAAGCCCAGAACCTCCACGATTCACTCACTGAGCTGCAGAGGCCGCACTAGCACTGATTCAAGATATGATCGACTGCAGGTTGTGGAGGATTCAAATCAGAGAAAGTCAAAACATTAAATTGCAACATCGACTTGGCCATGACGCACGATGTTTTTGTAAATAGGGGTAAATCAGTGCTATAGGTGTTATCCGTAGAAGCCGTATTTGATTTGAACATGCTTTCCTCATAGCTGTGGGTTCAGGCGATGTAGGATTACAGATCATTCCTGACAAAAACATTCCTTCATTTTCCCAAAACCATCATCCAACAGAAGCGCTGAGTAGAACAGTGGCATCTTAAAATAAATACGTACAATCAAAATCCAAGAGTCGAAGACAACAACGCGTTTAACCTTCCTAGCTTAACGCTCTTTGCAAAACGCTCCAACGCTCGAAACGAATGGCATTTTGAGAAGTGCCATTTCAGTACAATGGCTTTGGATGAGGAGATGAATTGTCTATGCGGAGCCGGAGTCCTTCTGGAAAACTTATCAGACAAATCTCTTTTTATTTTTTGCATCTATCTCGCCTGTGTCATCTTCTGCTGTCATTTCTCATCACAGCCAGTGAGAAAACTCCAGAATATAAAACAAGCCACTTTAACCAACACTGAAATTTAACGTTTTTCGATAGAGTTTGCCACATCTATTGCCGATAAGCTGAAGGAGCAACGTTGAATCTGCATTACTGGCCTTGTACGCCTTTATTGAGCAGTGTTGACTTTGTAGACGATCTATATGATTAATAGGGTGTCACTTTCCTCAGCGGGCGCTTCGATATTGCTAGCATGTGCAGAAAGACACAGTCAAGCCATCTATTTTTGGGAGGGGTAATAGAGTTGGATCAAGCCGGTTAATGATAACAGCATTGATCTAAAGGCCCCAAAGCTGGAGGAGGGGGTCGACGGCACGTTCCGATCCGAAGGGGACGCCGGCTGCCATTTTACATCGCTATTGATCTTTACACTTAGAGGTGCAGCGTGGCATCGATCGACTAGCAAACAAGCACAAAGAGAGCCGCTCGTAGTCTCCAGGGTCCGGCACACGCGACGTCAAAGGGGAACAGAAGATTGCGTGTCTTGCTGGCGAACACGTACGGTCAGTGATCAGAGCGAGAGAAAGCGAGAGAGAGAGGAAGGGGTTCGCACGCAACTTCAGCTTTGACATTTACAGTATAGAAATTCGACTGACCAAAAGGCAAGTGCCAAAAGAGCTGGTGGTGCAAAACTTGTGCGTCGAACTAAGATATAAAATGAAATATCTGTATTCTTTGGTGTTTACAGTTTATTTGCTTGTCTCTCGCTCGTCTGCCTCTGGGTTGTTTTTAAATAATGACACGAGTCTTGAGGGACTGAACAGACTGAAAAGCAAAAGCATCAAGGCATATTTTTGCAAGTTGGAGTCATATTCGGTGAAATAAAAAGTTTATGTTTGTGAATTGAGGGTCAGAAAGTTTGCTAGTGCTGTTATAAATGACCTCGCAGGAGAAAAGCCTAAGCATTTGAAGGTCGTAAGCTGATATCAGAAGATCGGGCAGATGTTTGTCTATTGCAACCAGCCACATTCATGAGACGAGTGTGGCCAATCTGTGTGTCCTATCCCAGATCCAACAGAATTCATGTGATTTTTGCCATTCTGCTCTATAAACAGCTATAAACAATAATATCCATCCATTTTCTCACTGCGTCCACGAAGGCACGCCCAGACTTCCCTTTCCCCACATACACTTCCTCCAGCCCCTCCAAGGCGATCCCAAGGCGTTCCCAGGTCAGCCGTTCCCTCCAGCGTGTCACGGGTTTTCCCTGGGGCCTCCTCCTGCTGGGACAAGCCCCCGACACCTCAGCGGCTCTACTCCGAACTCCTCATGTGTGACTGAGCTCGTCACCCTGTCTCTAAGGGAACTCATTTCAACCATCTTGTCCTTTCAGTCATTTCCCAAAGCTCGTGACCATAAGTGAGGGTAGGGAACATAGACTGCCGACGCTGCACCGGTCCTGTGCATCATTCCATCACTTATAAACAAAACCCACCAGATATTTGAACCTTGACCCGCCCCAGTACATGCTGAAGGTCGTGGTTAGATGAGGACAACACGACAATAAAGATCCTGTGGTGGCCAAACCGGACACCCTCCAACTTCTACCATAAAAACAAGAACAGAACCTAATAATAATAATGATGTTTTGGGCTGAAATAGCTATTTACAACTGGCTCTACAGTCGCTTTACAAGTCTGTGCATTAGTAGGAGTATTGTAGCCACAGCTGCCCTGGGGTAGACTGATGGAAATGAGGCTGATAACCTGCCCCTGCCCTTCCAACGACCACTGAACACCCACTTGCACACTGCTGTTATTATAGGTAAGGTAATAGAGCCAGTGCTGCCCCACGGTGTCACCCAGTATTCCAGTGCAGTCTCCCATTCCCATGAAATACCAGGAATAAAACTACTGACCCGGCCCAACCTCACTTAACGAGACGAGACTGGCATTGACAAGGAGGTTGGCCATGAAGTTATGTGGCTAAAAAACACAAATATGTCTATACGTTTATGTATTCAGACAGGACTTTTTGAACAACAGAAATCTAACTATGCATAATCCATTATTTAATAAAACTCAAGCAATTACTATTTCAAAAACTTAATTTACAAAACATTACTGACTGTATTTTTCCAGCCTTTTTACGACTTTATCCTGGCCTTGTAGATTAATGTCACAGACCCTTTTGCTCACATTTTGATGCGCTCATACTCAGGGGACAATGCATATATAAAACACATAAAGACCGGTGCATGGAGCAGTTAATAATCCAAATGAGCCTCGTGTCGGGCCCTTATAGGAGTCAGAAATGAGAAGGAGATAAAAGATGAGGGGAAGTCCAAAGGATGAAACAGCGTTGGCGGGACGTGAGTGAAATGTAATCTGAACAGGGCTGTAATGACATTTTGCAGGCACATTAACAGCTCATTAGAGTACACATGTAGTGATAGCTTTGGGCTTGCATATACAGTCCTTTAGAGCACAAGCAACGCGTCTGAGAGACAAAACCCACTGCAATTTTAGACAGGAGTGATGCAACACCTGTAGATCAACTGAAACAAACGTATGGATACTGTCAAGGAGATTTGCTGCATTGAGCGTAACATTAGAATTCATATGCAAATTCCAGACTTCTTGAACTCACCAAAGTTTGCTGATACTGAAGCTGTTTGCTCTCTTCACTTTTGCCCTTCATTGCAACTATATATCCTCAAAGCTGACCGGACCACGTGAAGACTGCAGGGTGACGTAGCATTTCGGACATGTTTTTTTGTTTTTTTTGTCTTTTTTCTTCCCTTCAACACTAGCCGCGGTGCATGATGCGGAGCCCTGTAAAGACTGTGCTCCTCTGCGTTTGTCTCGGTGGAGCAGAGGAGAGAAGCAGCTGGCTGGTTGGTGCGGTGCTGCTGATGCGGTGCCGTTATGCCGGTTAGGTCTGACTGCAAAGAAGTACTCCCTCCACCCCCCTCCCACTCAGTGCTCAGTTAGACTCTCAGGGCAACTCGATGATGTTGTAGATTTGAATTGTGTGCTTTTTTGTGGGCTCGTGGTTGTATAGGTTCAGACATGAGGGGATTTTTTTTGCGTTCGGTGGTAAAATGATAGCTCTTTGCTGTCCTGTGCTCCTGATTTGAGTCATCTCTGGACTGAAGAGTGATGACTAATTCGGGAGGGAGAGGTTTTGAGCAGAGCATGTGCTGCTTGTGATTTTAAGTTAGTTTATACTGATCCCACAATAACTGAGCCAGAAACATTTCAGCATTTCGACATTGTCTTTCTATTTTACAGTTGATGGTAATAGTCTTAAACGTGAAGGGTTTGTCAGCTGCTCGTCTGGCTCAGTGATACTTTAGCTACTCCACTGATCTGAAGGTTGGTGGTTTGAATCCTGCTCTCGACATAAACATCTTTGGCAGAGCGGTCCGATGCAGTGTGTCTGTGTGCACTGGTCTTTGAATGTGTGTGTGGTTTCTTGATTTAAAGCGCTTTGAGTGACTTTAAAGTGCTTTGATGTTATGGTACTGCATAGCCAGGAATGTTTCACAGTATGGCTTTAAACTTATTTATCTGCAAGGAGACAAGCAAATGACCCCAACAGGTAAAGTCACATGTAAGATCTTAGGCAAGACCACCCCGCTAACAGCAGGAAGTCATGTTTTTGTCCATAGTTGTTCTTTTAGTTGTTTTACAGGGCACTCGTAAACATCCAACAGCAAAAAACATTGCAGGGCAGATAAGTTTAATGCAATATTGTGGAGCATTTAAGGTAATATTATAGAGATAAGCAGGTGACGGACACCCCACCAAACATGCGTTACATAGTGCACCTTTAATCTTTGCAACTTCCTTTTTAAGGATGGTAAAGTGGTTTGTCTTATGCCCGGATGCTCCAGCTCCAGGGACAGAGGTCAGCTACAAGAGCAACCTCTGCCACCCAAACATAACTTAACCGAACTATAAGAAATCGAAAACCTGAGTTTTCTCTTTAAGCATAAGACTGATCTCAGCTATTTGCAAAGAGAAGATGTTTTCACTTCTCTGTGCTACGCCACATTTTCAGCTATATTTTAATATAATGCATTGGGTTTGGTTAATTAGGAAACAGCTGTGTAGCCCCTAAGCTAAAGCCATAAACTGTGTAAAGAAGTGGAGTAAGTGAGTGTGATGTCACCCACAGCGTTCAGCTCCAGTCAAATGAAGCTCGTCGAGGCTAGAGCAGTTATAGCGGCGAATTTGGAGCCGAGTTCCACATTGGGAATTCTGATGAGTATCATAGCAACCAAAGAGCCAATCAGCAACGCTATCAGGTAATCCTATTGCTAAAGCTAGCAGAAGCAACCTTGGGCAAGAAGGCATCTTGAGTTACTGACAAAACAAACCAACAAACGATTAAACACACCAGGATCATGTAGAGCGGGTTAATACGAACATTTTAAGACCAAACTGAGCCTGACAGCAGCAGTTACAGTGAGAGGGGTGATGTTTTTTCAATAGAAAGTGAATTGAAGTCGATGGAGCCAGAAGTGCGCCCATGATCACTTACAATTTGGAAAGCGGCGGGTAACAGGTTAGCTATGTCCATTTATATATACAGTCTATGGCTAAAGCAGACCCAGAACTGAATAGTATTAGACCTCTTGGGGAGGTAGTACCTCACTTTGACCACAGTGGAAACACTTTAGTTATATTTCAGTTCTGCCGTACAAGTTTGTGCAAGGAGCAGGGTCTGACCTATCAAAGAGGGAGTGGACATGAGAAGAGAGACAACGCTATAGATTAAAATGTTGTTTATCACATATATGAAAGATTTTTAATAACAAACAGGCAAAAACTGGCACAAAATCTGACCTTTTTTAATGGTGTTGGTGCCCTATCAGCCGCACACAGTAGTTTGAGTTTACATTGTGCTCTATGGGGAAAATAGGCTGCAGAGGATTGTTTCGCTGCAGCACCAATGGACTGACCACTAGTCTAACTCACGACAGGGTTAAGTTAGTAATACAGTATTCAGATTTTGTAACAGATCCATGTTTCTGATGTGTGAACTGCACTTTAAGACCAAAAATCTTATAACACATCTACATTAGCCAAACCCAATGCATTATATGAAAAGTCATTAAAATGCAGCATCGAGGCTCAGAGAAGTGAAATAAATTCAGAAAAAGCAGATGATAAATCAGAAGTAGTTTTGTATCGACTTTAGCTTTAGCCACTTCTCACACCACGACAAAGTTGCAATTATTAAATGTCTTTTTGTGAATTTCTGAGATTTGCTTTATGATTTAAAAGTATAATTCGGGTACAATTTAGATTTAATTTAGTACAAAACCATTTGTTATGTTGTGGTGACGTCAGTCGCTCTCGTAGCAAACCCCTGCGCCTAGACTCAGAGCCATGGCATAGCATGAGAATGCAGGCCACCATTAACCCAAAACGTGCCCAAGGACTCCCTCTTGACCCAGTGTACGCACCAGAGCCAATCGAAATATGGATTTTCAGACCGGAGCAATCCGCTCTATAGCAAACCCACGAAAACAAGGTTATAGAGGAATCCACTCTGACCTGACGCTGCTTGGTTTGATTAGGCTTTTGGAGAGCTCTGTCTGTTCATTTTCTTCGTTTCGAGTGGGTTATTGTTGCAATACTAATATATTTACAACAATATACTGGGGAAAAATATCAAACCTCTATGAAACAATACATTAGAACGCAACGGGAAGGTCATTCCTGTAGACTAAGACTAGACGCCGTTAAACAGGTATGAGCTAAGGCAAGGTACACTTTATTATCCGCGTATACTTGCCCTCAGCATTTGACCCATCCTTCATGACCGCTGAGACAACCTGTCAGCAGCAGGGGGACCCAGGCTTAATGAGGAGTGTGGAATATCTTAGCTGGAGGACATTACTGTGCATGTTTTGCGGTGATGGGGACCCAGTTTCACCCAGACACGGGGAAAAACATGCAAAAAAGCTGTAGTTACTCAGCCACCATATTATAGAGGTATGTGCATCACCAGCAGGTAAAACACATGATGCTGATATAAGATTCATGCATTAATGTCTGTCTGTTTTCCCCTTTGGTCAAGAATGTAATATCCCAGATACATTAGACTGAGGACACACTCTTTCGCATTCACTGGGGGCATTTAGAGTTTATTTCTGATGCTGAGGGGAAACTGACAGAACACTACGGGACACTAAAGTCCTCTCTGGCTTTGGCTCTGACTCTCTCTCCATATGCTGTGGGACAAACATTTGAACTTCTCTGCCAACGTGTCCCCTGCATGAACTCTAAGTCAACACTGGGCTTTATATATTACTATTTTCTGGTGAGTGACATTCTTGAGACTATAACCAACTTGCTAAGGCTATAATGAAAGACACAGACCACAACAATGCAACCGACATTATTAAAATATATAAACCAAATGTATGACTTTATATAAGGCTAACACAGTCCCAAACATGCACCAAACTCTGGACATTGTGTTATATCATGTTCTGAAACATGCCTCCAGCTCCACCCTGTATAAACATGACAGAAATAATCACGGCGTTGGCTTTAGTGGAGTACATTCTGTGGGCATCTCCTGAATAATAGATCATTAGGCTGTTTATGTGATAAACAGCACTTCACTGTGGTGCTGCAGGTACATTTATTTTGAAAAGTTAAAAAAAAAGACACACTGATGATGAATAGCAAAATCTGACATGTAGAATTATCCGTTTGAAGGTTCTTTTATTTTCTACAAACAAACAAAAGAAAGAAAAAACTATTACACATTCGTGATCATGTTTTTTTCAGATATTTATGCGAAAAAATAGCAAGAAATTCACACATTTTGGACATATATAGCACGTACATTCACAAAATTAAAAGAGACAAGAAGAAATTATAGATCTTACTAATAATTGGAGTAAAATTTGGAATTTCTCATGGTTTTCTAAGTTAAATCTTTAATAAATCAGGCTTAGAATTCAGCAAATATCAGCAAAACTTCTACACAATCCACCAAAAAGTACAAAACTAAAAACTTTAAGAGGTGACCTTTAAAGAAAACAAATGCATTTTTCTCTTCAGATGCAAGTTGTTTAAAAAAAAAATACAAAAATCCAGATTGGACAATGTCGTTTCCAGGTGGAAGCTTAAATGTTGGAAGAGCAAACTGACAACAAAACAAAAAATCATCTAAAGTTTGAGTTGTTCTGAAGGTTAAAAAAAAAGATTTGTGACTTTCTCGCCCTAAAGATGACACATGTATGAAAATCCTGAGCTCATGTCTGCAGGCTTTTCCGACAAGCTCCTCACTGCTTCTGAAATCTCCTGCACCGTGCCAAGTGAGACTCACACCTGAGCGATAACACACTTCCAGCTATTGAGAAGAGCATTTTTCAGGAGCCAGACAGTGCTAGTGTTTGCCAATATGGCCTCAACACAAGTACAAAAACACAAACACGGAATATAAACTAAACGCCGGGAAACTGATTCACAATTTCAAACCGTGGCGTGACATATGAAATAATAATCTGCGCAGGTTAAAAGGCGAAAGGCATGGACCCACCGCCGCCGTTTCCCGAACAAGATGGCAGCTGCTTGTGTGTTGGCAAGACAACAAACCGACCGGACCACATGAATCGAGCTAAACCGGGTACGTTACTCTTCAGTTATGACCATATGACGCCCGAAAGATCCGCAGTGTGAGGCGATAAACGGTCGTAAACGAAATTTCACCTGTGTAGGCCAATTTGGAAGTTGTAGAAAAATAACAGAGGGTCAAGACGCAAAGGAACCCATGAGGAAATAAAGATGAACTAGAGCACATGTGTCAAACTCAAAGCCCAGGGGCGAAATCTGGCCCGCCATGTCATTTTATGTGGCCGCGACAAGGTAAATTAAAATGTATGACTGTCTTAAAATATCAGTTTATCAGTAGGTAGGCAGATACACAGTCATATTTTTCTACATCTATGCAAATTGGTCCTCCGTGAAATTGAGTTTGACACCCCTGAACTAGAGGATTGAAGGTGGAAAGTATTTTGCAGTAAAGAATTTAAACCTCTTCAGTCTCAGCGGACAGAAAAAATGGCTTAGGTGCAAAGAGCAGACAGCAGCCCCTGTGAAAAGGATCATCACGCTTTGGACAACAGAGGGCAGAAGTGGCACAGGAGGGTCTGACAATATGTGGGGGGAAATTAGATAAAAGATTGGAGGCGTTTGCAGCGCTACCATGAAAAGAAATCAGAGCAGAGAAGCCTGGTTATGTGGTCACCAGGGTCAGCTCAAACTGGATGGATGAAGGGTGGATCGAACCTGAAAAGAGCCAAAAGATTCTCAGCAGTTTGTTTTTATGTCAGTGCCTCCGAGCCCCTAAGTAAAACATGCATGACTCTTGGAATTAAAAGGTGTTTCATGGGTTTAGTTACAGCAGCATTGAAGAACAACAAATATCTGGAGTTCCATGACCATCCTATTTTAGTGAACAGTTTGACACATCTCTCCCTAAGTGAAAAAAGTAATGGAGTGTGGATGTGTGAGTCATGGCCAGAGCAGTAGGCAGCTTAACACTTGTTTCATCTCTCCAAGATACGCACTGTACAAGACCTTTAGTCCTGCGCATTGTGGATGTGCCTTTGCTCTTCACTGCTCCCCTTCAACCTCAGAAACAACTACTACCAGCAACGCGACATTTGCAATTACACAACAACTCAATCAGTCCTTCATTACGCTTTGCCCTTGAGCGGGACGTGCGCAAAGTTGGATAAACATGCGCAGATTTGACACAGGAGACAGTGATGCGTGGTGTCAGGACGCAGCATACTCACGGTTCCCTTCAGGGCTGTATTTTCTCCTCTTGTTCTCTCCTCCTCGGGTTGGGATCAGAACCGTCAGCTGTGTCCCTCCATTGCGCCTAGAATGGAGTCAGAAAAGCCACAGGTTGTAACGCGCGCTTGATGGGCGCTGCAATCGGCCAGTCACTAATCCCGGGGACTCGCGCTTCACTTCAGCAGGTGATATTCTCAGTGGCTCCCAGACAATCCATACAGCAGTGCTCCAAAGTTGTCAAAAAGGGGCGCGTAATTACCAGCTCTGCGCTCCCACGTAACGAAACACTGAATGAGACTGTGCGGCAAAACCACTTCAGTCAAGATGCTACAGGCTGCACGGCGGCTTCACTTGAGGTGGGTGGGAGTCAGCGGGGTACCGGGTGTCGTGTCCGTGATGCAATGCGGCCAGCACCGGTGCCATGGCCCGCAGTTGTCGGTGGAGCGCGGTGTGCGTCGGGCATCTTGTGCGCAGAGGAGGCGCGCGTTCGTCTCAATTAACGCCACTTGAAATTGTCTGCGGAGAAAAGAGATGGAAAGAAAGATAAAACATGTGTGTGATGTGTCGCTGTCTCCAGTCCTCCTCGTGCGCGCGCTCCTGCAGGTTTAATATCAGGAGCCATGCGTCTTGATAACGGCACAAACAGCTGGTGATGAGCGGGAGGCTGATGGGACCCCGCGCGTCCAGCAGGATGGGTGACGGAGTAAACACGTGTCCTAAATAAGGATCAGTGCCAATTCTCTTGTTTTTCTTTGCGTTTCTCTGACAGATATTATACATCTTAAACCGTCATTTAACATTTGAATGAATCGCTCAGCGCGTTTTCCAGATGCGCCCCCCGTGAAGGATGAAGGGCTGCTACGTGTCCGGGCACATGTGCAGCCTCAGATGTCCCGTTACACAAAGGCCACGGGTCAGATAAGTCACAGGTAATGCCACTATTATCACACAGTAAGAAAACATACACAAAGTTTGGCCATACATGTGCAAAGTAGGTTTACTGGTATCTATAGGCGTCACTGACTTAATGCAGTTTCTCTTATAACACGTTTTTGGGACATAACAGTGCAGAAAAACAGACACT
Organism: Periophthalmus magnuspinnatus; assembly: GCF_009829125.3. Taxonomy (NCBI): domain Eukaryota; kingdom Metazoa; phylum Chordata; class Actinopteri; order Gobiiformes; family Gobiidae; genus Periophthalmus; species Periophthalmus magnuspinnatus. The sequence continues at coordinate 4,480,944 of NC_047142.1, read as the reverse complement.
GTGTGATATCAGAGTATGTCAGAATGTCTTTGGTATCCTACACAGACTCATTTGCCTAAACTACTCCTCTTTGCTGCATATGGACTCTCTGTTTCTTTACCTCACACCACTGAACCCAAACTACTCCAGTTATTAGTCAGCATAAACCCTGACGAAAAAGTAAATATCCTACAGAGGCACTGACTGGATTTGATGTCATCTGTCTAAATCTGAAGGTTACACAATAATAAATCATTAACCTTTCATCCCAACATTACACAAAACCACTGGAGTGAAAAAGCCTAAATGTAAGCAAATGCCATTTACAGCCCCACAGTTGGTCATGCTCCACTGCAGAGGGAAGTTGGAAGCGGTCCTGCTTTTGGGCTAGATAACACTCGCACTTCCCACTACTGAATGAGAAGGTGGGAAGACAAAAAGGACACACGCACAGCCACAGTGGATCTGGGCATCTGGTGCTTCATGGAACAAATGTGGACTTTTCAGGAGCGCCCAAGCAGGGTATGGCTGTAGGCAGTAAGTACTCCCATGTGAAACTGCACCATTCTTCTTTGTTTTAAGGGTCACTCATTCAAGCTTTGTGAACTCAGGTTTACTACTGCTGTGTGTGGTAATCTCGTGGCCACGGGATGCTCAGAGCTTGTACATAGACTTTGTCTGTAATAAGACGGTGAGGGAGGCGCTCAATATCGTCTCCCAGATGGAGAGTGACTTGGTGAGACTTCATTTCATTCCTTCATTTCATTCAGTCGTCTTTCAGCTCAGGAGCCTTTAGTGGACTGTGTGAAATGTGTTTTAATTATTACTGTTAAATCATAATGGTGAAAATATTTGTTGAGAAGCAGTGGTGGAAGAAGTACTCAATAATGTTACATAAGAAAAAGTACAGATACCTACTCAAGTAAAAGTAATATCACATGAAAAAAGTTAAAAGTATTAAATACCAGTTTAAAAACGCACTTAAAGAGTAAAAAGTAACCTATTTTGCAATTATTTTGAGTAATTATAAAGCTTAATGTGGTAATAATAATAATAATACATTTTATTTATAACGCACTTTACATTTGAACAACAAATCTCAAAGTGCTACAGTGCAAAAAAGACATTATGTGGTGATTTTAATAAAGATTTGCGTTGAATTTTGTTCAAGAGAAACAATTGAATTGATATCTTTTCAAACTGTGAATGTGCTAAATATAAACCCTCAGACTTTTCAGCAGGTCTCAGACAATAATGGAAAATACTTTACTTTTCAGTCCTGTTCAAAAATGTACAAAGTACAGTTACCTGCTCTCAAATGTAGTGAAGTAAAAGTATCCACTTGAAAATCTACAGCTACCCAATATTTGCTCTTAAGTATAGTACTTTACTACTTTTATTTACGGAGTAACTTTACACCATTGTTAAGAATCAACTTGTGTGTCTGAACCGTGTAGAGCACATACCACATGAGAGCGATAAAAGTCATGTCTTGTTGAGTCTTGTCCATCTTTAGTTACAGTTGTTGTTTAACTCACATATGAAACACACAAACCCTGCATTTTCAGGAAGAGCTCTTCTCTCAAACAGAAAACACTCCACCTTGTGATGTCATGTGGTGATACAGGAAGTGCTCCACTGTGTTTTTAAACTCCACACACCTTCACTAGAATCATTTGGATAATTTCAGACCTGGAAATGCCAAACTGTACTGAACAAAGACAAAAGTAGCTGTTAACTTGAAAACTACAGCTTCATGACATCAAAAGGTGGAACAGAGCATTTTGAGCTTTAGAGATGTACAGACTAATAATAAACAGTTAACAGCTTAAACTCCTTTAAGGTGAAGCAGCCTCCTCATTTACGTACATGATGAGCACTTCTATGTTGTGATGTTTTGTATTTAACATAACTGAAATGTAAATGTGTAACTTTCCACTTGTAGCTCGACTGTGACGACGTCGCGACTCTCCCCAGAGCAGTTCAGCTTCCCTGCACAGCACTCCACGTAGCATCCTGGGGAAATAAATCAGTATGTCTTAACATGCACCAGACTCAAAACAACATTTAAACACTATTTCTAAAGCCGTGTTTCTTTTTGCATGTATCGATGTGAATTCTCCCCCAGCTCCAGGAGAAGAGAGGGGACCTAGTGGCTTCACTCAGGCTCCTAATTGAAGGTGTGAAGTCTGCGAGCGCTCTCAACCAGACAGCATGTGCTACTTCTGTGCTGCGAAAACTCCAACACAACGTCAACAACTACCTGCTCATCCTCGCACACCTGGATCTGAGTGTAAGCCGTTTCTATGGTAACCGTGTGCGTACAGGTGCCAGACATCTTTGTGGGTCAAAACATGTAAATGGTTACTACATAAAGGTGCACAGCTGGCTACGATGATGATTATAGAGAGAAAGTAAAGCCGTAAAAAGAGCTATAGGCAGGTAAAACAAAGGAATACACAGGATGCTTAAGACAATTTTAAAGCAGTAACGACACATGAAGGTGAAAAAATGAAGGTAATCTGAATAAATGAGCCATATCAATCAATAGTCTACCAAAAAAAAGGTGATTTATCTTTTATGCCTCAGTATTTCCAGTCACTGTTTTATTCAAAGTATCCTGGCTTCCCATAAATGTTCTCCAGTAAGCTTATGTGACCCCAACGCTTCCTTCCTCAGGACAAGAAGACGATAGCGCGTAGTTTCCCTGTTAGACACTTGCTCTCACACAAAACATAAAACGGATTAATTCTTTTATTCCCTTATAATTCCCTGAGGTTGTGAGATTAGAGAAGAAGGAATTTTACTTGCTTTAAATACATGCACCACTAAACTTTATATTATATTCATATCCTTGTCATTGTATTGTGACCTTCTGGTGATGTGGTTCTTTCATGCACCACTAGGGGGCGGTGGAGAGTCCAGTCCTGTCGTGTGTTCCTAGAAGTACTCGCAGCTTGGGGACAGTACTACTGGCGTACAACAGACTGCTCTCTGGGAAACTGGAGCACTTCATGGATAACCTGTCAGACAGCAGTGATGACGCAGCGGCACAAGAGCGTGAAAGACAAGAGCAGACGATTTACACGAGTACTCACGATGCACTGGACACAAGCCAATACTGTAAAAAGTACAAAGAGGAAAAGATGGAGGACGTTTAAGTGATGATGTGGAGGGTGGGTGCAAAGCTGCTGCCTTTTCCCAACTGCATTTCTTATTTCTAACACGTGTATTTGACGTGAAGTTAACTTTTTATTTTCTTTCTATTTTTATATTACATTATAAGTAAATATTTTTGCGTGATGGCTTGTGTTTTTGATGCACACATTCAGGCTGCTCAGGCTTGTTCTTCTGCTCCACTAGTAAAAGTGGAACATAGACAAAAAACAACAGCTATTGTTTCTTCACCAAGCGCACGGCAGATTATTTATTTATCTTTATTTATACAGGGGGACCCAATGACATCACTTGGGCTTTCTTTTTCATGGGCGTCCTGTTTAAAATACAATACAAACTGAAAAAAAACAACAATCAAAAACAAATACGTCCATATAAAACATCAAAAACAAGTGCAGGTGTGCGTATAAAAGTTTATTATCACATTATTAAATTGCGATTGTGTCACCAACGTGTCCAGTTTTGCTTTTTCTTGTAGTGTATTCCATTTTTGTGAAGCAAAACAGCTAAAAGCCTCTTTCCCGTCTCAGTTCTGGTGGTGGCGGCTCGTCCTTAGCCTTACCCAGTCACGTGATCTGGTGTTAAATGTTCTGGTATCAATGATTAACAGACAGGTGAGGGATTCTGGCAGTTTTTGAAGTCGTCCCTTATAGATTAACTTCATACAGTGCTGTTCTCTTCTAACACATTTTCATAGAGAAAACAGTGATGAGCTTCAAATCCATCACCTGTAATAAAACAAAGGGCAGAGTGAAAGAGTGGATCCAGTGGTTTCAAAGCAGAGGCTGAAGCTGCGTGTACCACATCCCCATAATCGACCAATTTGGGGCAAACTAGGCCAAAACAAAACACCTCAACATCTCACCTGCAAACGATAGCGTGGAGAAAGGTCAAAGGTTCACGGTGTGGAGCCAGAGGACAGTGGAGGCCTCCTGGAAAGAGAAACGTGAACCAGAGCGTGAGCCAAAGCGCAAAAAGATGACAGAATGAACCTCTCTTCTCCATTATCATGTCAGCACAGTCCCAGAAGGAAGAAGTCATGATCCTGAAGCCTCCACCTCACAAATATGAAGCTAAAGACTCCCTGAAGCTGCAAACTCTTTCAGGAGAGCTGGTGTTTACTTCACTGTCTATGTTCAGTGTCATAGTTTTCCATCGAATAGTTAAGTCAAGTCGAAGTGAAAAACAAACACACGTGAATAATTACCATCATCTTTTTTTTTACAGCTAGTAAACAACAGTAAAGTAATGTGTCTACTCCATTCAGTGTAGTGAAACATGCAGTGAGTGTTATGTTGGAGAAACTGAACAGACACTTCATAAGAGAATGAACCAACACCGTCGTGAGAGCAGCTCAGGACCACAGTCTGCTGTTCATCTCCATCTCAAAGACACTAACCACTACTTTGAAGAGAGTGAGGTTCAGATCTGAGCCAGAGAAAAGAAAAGGTTTGAGAGGAGAGTTAAAGAAGCAGTTTTCCTTCCTTGAACCGGAATGGGGCCTTAGACATCATCTATCTCCTATTTATAACTCCATCCTCAGACCCAAATCAAGACCAGTACGCTGATAGGTGTGAGGACTCCCATTAGGGGCTTGAATGATTATGCCAAGTAGGATTTAGGCACAGTTCACACTTAATGTAGCTCATTAGACCGAGGCTACAAACAGAAACTGTAAACAAAAGGTGTTTTTAGTTTCAGTGTAGCTAGCGCCTCCCTTCCTGGCTGATGTCTTGAGATGTTGCTTCAGTATTTACACATAATGTTCTTTCGTCATGATGCCATCGATCTTGTGAAGTGCACGACTCCCTCCTGCAGCAAAACAGCCCCACAACATGATGCTGCCTCCCCCGTGTTTCGCAGTTGGGATGGTGTTCTCAGAATTGCAAGTTTTCCTCTTTTTCCTCCAAACGTAACAATGCAAACAGTTCAATTTTAGCTTTGTCAGACCATAGGACACGTCTCTAAAAATTAACGTATTTGTTCCTGTGTGGATTTGCAAACTGTAATCTGGCTTTTTTATGTTTCTTTTGGAGTAATTGCTTCTTCCTGGTAGCGCATGTCAGTAAAGTACCAGCCCGCTCCTCTCTGGGACACAGAACCCGTCTCCTTCCTGAGCGATCTGATATCTGGACATTCTCGTACAGTTTATATTTGCAGATAATAATTTGAACAGATGAACGTGGCACCTTCAGGCATCTGGAAATTGCACCCATCTGTGAGCCAGACGTGTGCAAGTCTCTCCTCTTCCTGATATCTCGGCTGATTTCTTATGACTTTCCCATGATGTTTTTCACTCTGATTTCATGTCAGACAGTGAGAAAAAAGAGCAAATGTCTTTTTATATAGTAAATTTCTGGTTTCAACTGTAGAAAAGATTCACAAATCATACACAAAGTAATTCAAAGTGCTTCCGAGAATGAGAAATACATTAAAATAACAATACAGACAAATCAAAACATAAATAATCATCATAAAATTAACATTAAAAGCGAAGAGTGCAGAATAAAAACTTTTCCTGGAGCCTGGATTTAAACATTGTCAAAGTAGAGGCCTGTTTAAGAGCTCAATATAAAGACATTTAATGAAGAAATCTTACAATGGAGTTGGGAAAAAATACTCGTGTCTTTATTAAAAACAAAAAAAAACCTTCTACGGATGTCCACAAAAATAGGTCTAACATTAATCTCTATTTTAAATGATCATATCTGGAATACATTTAGAATAATTTGTTGTGTTTTATGCACACAAAAAAAATCCCAGTTACTCCATCCCCAGAGGAACACTGTCATCCGTCCTGATAACATTTACCACGTACAGTTTACTCAGTGCGCTGGCAGCCTGCTCCTGTGACCGGTTAAACACACTCTTACTCCATAATTCTCCAAATCGTGTGAATGTAGTTAACGTGAGTTTATCTAAGGGTGACGCAGCCCCTAAACACTCATTTTGCTTGTTTTACTTACTCTTATCTTAATGAAACACACGGTGATTTGTGAAAGTACTAAGCTTATCTTTGGTTTGGTGTGAGAAGGCAGCAATTCAGATTCTGTGGAAACATTTATTTTAGTTTCACAATACGACCTCCGCACGTTATATGTTTATTGTATCTGCCTTCATACACAGGCGCCTCCTGCAAAGCTTTTAGGTAAGTTAAATATGTAAAAATTGGGGTTCAATCTGCTGCTATTTCACCTTTTTGAAGCGTCCATGGTCCTGTCTAAACTCTCCAAGGACAAACTTTTTGGTAAACTCCCCTCTGAACCGAAACCCCCTCTGCAAAGATTCTGTTCTAGTGATTTAACCAGCTCTTTCTTGCCCTCTGGCTGTTATTATCTAATCAAAGTATGTAATAAGTACTCTGTGATATCCCAAACAAATACCAAAAGTACCTTCCAGTTTGTCTGTGTTAAGTCATTTGGAAAGCATGACTCCACAGATGCTTTGTTACGTCAACTTTATTAGAAAATGGGGAAATATATTTGCCTATATTCATTAATTCAAGGTTAGTTTAAAGAAATGATTCAAGATTAAGGAAAAATATTTGAATAGGTGGAGTTTTTGCTTTTTAAAAAGGACATAACCCATGGGCCTCAGAGTTGACGTCTTGATTACTTGTTCATTTAACATTAAAAGTTGAATTTTATGCACCATTTATTGACAGTATTTCATTCAGGGACATATACAGTTCTCTATATATGTATGTACTGGTATGTGTCAGTGTTTTGGAGTGGAGTTTTATTACTTTACTCTTAAACCTTGTGTTGAATAATGTGTCTTAAACATCGAGGTGAACTTGTTTCTCAGTAAAAATATGACGCATACTTATTTTAAAATGTCACACTAGAACCTGCTACTTCAGTTTCATGATACAGCTCTTCATTTTCAGGTTGACAAGAGGCTTTGTAATCCATCTTTTCAGTGACTACGAGCATCTTTTTAGTGATGTATTCTGCCTTCATATAAACAGTGAACAGTATATCCATTTATGACCTTGTACGGACAGTTTGTAAAATGAGTTAACTCCTTATAAGACCTGCCTTTTATGGATAGTACCTTTCTTTGGGTATAAGTACTGGATGGCTCCTTTGTAATCTCACTCACACACTTACACACACACATATGCATGAGCCTGCTGTTTGTACTTACACTCCTCTGATATCAGATAAACTTCTTTCAACTCTCTACCTGGTCTTAAATCTCTTACATGGGCAAACCTGAAAAGTCACATGCAAACAAGGCGGCCTCAAAAGTGGCTCAGTTACACCCGTTCTGTCAAGAGGAATAGGACAAAATTCTGTTATTGTGCGAAACTTGTGGAAGAATAATCAAAATGTTTAACCCATGTCACACAGTTTAAAGGCAGTGCTACAAAATCATAATGAAAATGTACGTTAACTTTGAAGAACTTTGAAGAAAGGGATAAAAAAAAATTGTTGAAAAAATCCTTCTCTCATTATTATTAATGACATTTTATTATATTATTAATGACATTTTATTATATTAATATTATTATGACATTGCCAGATAAAAATAATTGTGGTAGTTCTAATCAACCGAAAATCAGAAAAGGTCTAGTGTAATTTCATGTCAGACAATGAGGGGAGGAAAAAAAAAAAAATTCTTTTTATATTGTGTAAACTTATTTTTCATAGAGTTGCTCATATATAACTTATAACTAACTAACTAACTTATTTATTTATTTATTTATTTATTTATTTATTTATTTATTTATTTACTTACTTACTTACTTACTTACTTACTTACTTACTTACTTACTTACTTACTTACTTACTTACTTACTTACTTACTTACTTACTTACTTACTTACTTACTTACTGTGCTCACTGTACACTTTTGTTTTTCCACTAGATGGTGCTGTTTGCTGCTAAATTAAATACCATTACCAGAGTTGTGACCATTTTCTTCCTATTGCTGCTGTGAATCTGGCCTGTTTGGCTCTTGAATTGACCTCAGCACCAAATTTTAGGTAGTAAATAAATAAATAAATGAATGAAAACACATAAAAATTACATCTAAAAGAGAGAAAGACACAGACAGTTTGTAACAATACATCCTTATGTTATTTCCAGGCCTTCCTTTCGCTGTTTTACTGGGCACACTTGCACTTTGGGTATCATAGGTTGCTTGGTTATGATGTTTCTCATTAATGCCATTCATGCTATCTGCAGCATAGTGTTTATTTTGGCGCTTTTTACTTTTTAGTGAGTGGGGGTACGTCAGTCAAACACTCATCTTTCATCAGGTACAGTCTTCTTACATTTGAATGCGCTGAGTATGTTTCTCCAGGTCCAAAAATACAGACTAGATGTCCGTAAAGACCATGTTAGGTTTTGGGGGCCCCTGATTTTATTAATAGTCACCAACACCAGCTGAAGTGTTGAACTCCTGACCTTTGTGAATGACCTGAAGAAGAGTGACCTTTATGTTTTGGGACATGTCTCAATGGGTCTCGTTGGTCAGACGTTTACACAAATTGGTTTTAGTTTGAGACGATTCATTTCACGTTGTTTTAATCATCTGGTTTCAATGTTGCAGCACTTTTTACATCTTGAATAGCTGGAAAAACACCTTGCTAAAGTGCATTACAATTTCAATCACAGGAAATATGCTTTGCCACAAGTACAAATTCGAGTCTCAACTAGTGATGTGACGTTTGTGAATGAGTCAGCTCTTTTGAAAAGGTTCCTTAATGTCAACGGATGGGACCGGATCTCGATTTTTAAAAGAGCTGAATCTTTTACTTTCCAATTTTTATGTATTTTTAGCCCGACAATCAACACAGAAGCAGAGCAGGAAACACGAGTGAGAGCCATGTGCAGAAAAACATAATTGGCATCATAATACATTGTTTTTTTATTTAGATTTTAATTATTTCAAAGGGTAAACCCACTTCCACTCTCAGTTTGAACAATTATAAACTAATCTTTGCCCTGGTCATGTCTCTCTGTGATTAGTTTGTTGTTAAAATGAGTTCTCACGTTGGTTTTAGTCATAATAAAAATTGAAAAATGAGAAAAAGAGCCAGTCTTTTGAACAGCTCTTTGAATAGAACTGACTCAAAAGACTTGGATCTCACAAAGGAAACCTGAAATATCACTAATCTGAACCCATGCGACTGACCTGAGCTTATATTTTGTCGCAACCAAAAAAAAAAAAAAAAGGTTGTTCCGGCTTTAGCTTTGATTACGGCACACATTCGATTTCGCTTCTGCAACGTCACAAGATTTATTTCCATCCAGTGTTGCGTTAATTCTTCACCAAGATGTTACATTGATGATGGTCGAGTCTGATGCTGCACAAAGCTTCTCCAGCACATACCAAAGATTCTCAATGGGGTTAAGGTCTGGACTCTGTGGTGGACAATCCATGTGTGAAAATGACGTCTCATGCTCCTGATCCACTCTGTCACAATTTCAGCTCGATGAATCCTGGCATTGTCATTTTGGAATATGCCCCGTGCTATCAGGGAAGAAAAAATCCACTGATGGAATAACCTGGTCATTCAGTATATTCAGGTGTCAGCTGACCTCATTCTGCTGAACCTAGACCGGACCAACTGCAGCAACAACAACATATTTGCTTAGTTAAATCCAGTTGGCGACTTTTTTTTGGCCAGGCAGTGTATCTTTCTCTACAGATGTGTTGCCATGAAGACATTTATAAACCTGACACTCGCAAACTCTGTAAACATGGCGTCCAAAACCTTCTTTCCATCACTCGCTTTGGTAAAAATCGATAACTCCCAAAACATTCTTCTTGGTTACGTTTTCTCTTCGGTGGAATGAGACCCTACACTCTCATCATGGGTTTCCACGGCGACTGCACAGCTGTTGATCAAATTCATGATCAGGAATCTGTGTCTCCAATCAGCGACGTGAGCGAAGACCTCACCTCTGCTGCTCAGGAAGTTAATGAAGTGGAATATGTGTCATTTCCGATGCTTTAAAAACGGAGAAAAAATGTCGTTTTGGCTCTGGACTTCAATGGATTTTCTCGAGAGAATGAAGAATTGAAACCCAGACTAACGAAGATTGGGGCTGTTTATTGATGTGTGGCCTCTAAACCTCTTGAGAACAGGACAGGGCTGAGAATGCGGATGCCTGTTCACTTTTCCTTTTGCATTTGGACGGTCTGCTTCAGGAAACAAGGGCATGAAGCCAGGCACGACTCCTCCTGTTTCTTTTTGTGGAGACCAGCTGTACAGACGAGACTCAACTCCAGACCATCCTGAAAGAGCTGAGGATTTCCGCTGAGGTCTAAAATGGTCAAGTGGGACGAGGAGGTGGCAGTGCACTTGGAGGAGTCATGGAAGTCTCTGTGATACGGGGATAAAAAGATGAACTAAAAGCGAGAGGAGGAACCCGCTGAGAAGAGAAGGGCTCAGCAGTTTGCCTCTTACTTCGTGGAGCTGACTGATGAGTTTATCTGCACTGTCAACAAACTCATTCACCTGCTTCTTGTACTTGCCCCGCCCTCCATCAGACTCCACGTGGGCCCAACACTTCTAGTTCATGGGACCAAACCTGTGGGGACTTAAGGTTAGGTTATCTCTTTCTAAAAAGGTTTATGATCAGACAAAACACAGCGCAGTTCATTTGTTCTTTTACATTGCTGATTCTCATTTCCCTGTGTTTATTTTGTTTTATTTTTGTTCTATGTCGCAAGAGATTTTAAACGCATGCATCACTTATTGGCTCAAATTGCTATGCGCCCTTTATGCCAGCAGAGAGTGTCCTAATTCTGCCAAGCTCTTCATTGACAAATCTCTGCTGCTCCATAACCAAACGCATGCATGAACCGTACTCTTTCCACTTACCTCATTTCACATAAAGATCTCAAGGTTTTTTTTTGGATCAGGCACAAAATATGATATATATTTTAGCTTCTTTAAGATCCTAACTGACATTAATGTGTGCCAAAATAAATATAGCCTATTCACGTGAGTAAAATGAATGTAATATGTTAAATAAATACATGTTTTTTAATGAATTCTGGGTTCTTTTGGCAGAGGCTCACTAAGGAATTCAAACAAAAGTCAAATTAGTCTACAAAGGTTATCTTGTGCTTCCCCGCCGTTTAACAAATCACTTCTTGGGCTACCTCCAGTTCTAATCAAGTTTCACATTTTCAATTAAGCTGTGACAAAGCTGACGTCACGGGCTCCAAGCTGCCAGCCTCATGAGTGCGTTTCGACGGGATTTCAAAGCAGGTTATGAGAGAGCCCAGCTGGTCACAGTCACAGGCCTGATTCATGTCAGAGGCCTCCACTGCTTCCTGTTCATTATCATCATAAAGCTTCAATGCCGAAACATTCAAATCCACACAGGTTGGCACGGAAACGCAGGAGGTGTGCAAAGAAGAATCTGTGCCATCTGCTGCGTGTAAGAATGTTTGGTTCTCGTGGAAGCGTCAAAGAGGACAAAGAGTCTGACATATAAAGCCAGAAGGGTTTTGTGGACAATATACAAATGTAAGGCATTGCTTGTTTTCTTACAGAGGTGTTAAATGTTCTGTTTCCCATGCAGCGGTGGCCATATGTCACACTAAAGGAAGAAACCAGTTATGTTCTGGTCATTTTGGTTATCTTTTTGGTTTTCTACAGCCCCTCTCATCTCAGTAATGTGTGACTCCCACTCTGTAAGGGTTATAAAACACTCATCTTGTTTGACTTTGCTTTAAATTTCTTGTCTATAGAATGTTTAACCCCCACTCTTCTCGTAGTATGAAAACCCTGGTACAATCTCACCCTACCAGACTCTGCACCAGACTCTGCACAAGACTCTACTAGACTGTGCTCCAGACATCGCTTAAGAAACAACTCACTTGACTCTGCTTTGAATTTTGCTGGACGCTGCCTTTAACCCGACTGTACTGCTATAATCGTCAAATAAAAATCTACAGAATGATCCCTGATTCTGTGCTTGTTCATGCAACAGAACAGAAACCAACAGTTTAATGAGTTTTGCTCTGGTAAAGTGAACAATGAAGCAACGGACTTTACGGAAAGGATAAGGTGTGTGTGTGTTCTGGTCTACAGGAGCTCACAGTTTTGTCCTTGACTCCGAGCATCAGTGCCTCCTGTTGTATTTTATGTGTGTCATTGTCCGTTTTGCAGCGGTGGAGGACTAAACTAAAGTGACCACTGTTCAGGAAAAAGAAATGGATTTGTTACATAAATGACCGCAAATTTATATAGTGAATCCATTTTGCTGTATGGAAGAAGCAAATGTTGACAGGAGACAGTGGGGGCAGAGGAGAGAGAGGGGTGATAGGACTGTGACAGTGAAAGTATTAACTAAGTACTTGAGAAGACATAGATAAATTGTAATTAAGTAAAAACTCAATTACAGTCAAAAGTATTTCCATACCTGCTCTTTTCACCACTGCAGTTCTGTCTCTAAGTCTGTTTTACACACCTGTAATTTGTTCTATTGGGAACAAAAATGTTAATAAACTTTATGTACAAGCCTAATATCTGGATGCAAACCTTTCATCACACAGAGATCCCACGAGGTCTGACCTTGTCCACTCAAGACACAGAGACTGAGATGTTTGTGAGGGGCAGGGTTCTGTTGGGATATGTGTGATTTCAGTTTTAAAGACCCAGACCCTGGGCTATAAAGTCTATACAGTCTCTGCTCCAGCTAATACTCTGAGATTAAGGCTAAAAATAAAAAATCAGAGACCCAAGCCACCCACAGTGACCCAAAAGCAGAAAAAGAGATTCTGTCCCTGCCAGTTTAAATAAACATTGCTCAGCTGAGTGAGCTCGAAACCCAGGGCCCCAAGCCCCATGGCCTGGCCATCTTGGTCATCTGATGTTTTCACATCCTCAGAGTCCAACTCTGGTCGATAGTAGATCTGGTCTATTGTCAGTCGACTGGGCCCAATGCCACCTGGTCCAACCAAGACTGACCCTAATGACCCTATGTCCAATCGTCTTGGTCATAGGGCGACTGTGTTTCTATGCAGTGACTACGTAATACAATAGACTCTCGTCACATTCTACTCCAAGAGGTAATTTGATTAAGAATTTAACAAGACACCCTCAGGGACCCTCACTGTCCAACAAACACAGTCCATTGACTGTCCAACAGACATAGTCTAATACAGCTCATTGATCTGTCCCTGTCTGTGTAAATGTGCTTCATGTAACTGCACATGTGTAAAATATCAAACTGAACTAGATAGGCCACTCTAATTATAAACTATTTTCTAAATTTGCAAGTCAGAATTACACATTTATGTGACAGTGACAAACCTCATCAAATCAAAACTAGGCTCTGCAGAAATTTTATTAAAAAGATTTTCTGCTTATCTTATTTGTGGGCCCCTGGTTGTCACTGACACAGTCATCAGACTCCACCTGATACGTCCAAAGGTCCTCCACATCACTCTGCACCATCACGTCAGAGTCAACAAGTTGTAAGAAGGTTTGATTCTGGTGTAAGTGTCAAAGAGACCAAGAGTCTGAAATATAAAGTTTGAGAGAGTGATAGTTTTTATAGTGTCTCTCATCTGTGTGTGTGTGCGTGCGTGCGTGTGTGTGTGTGGGGTGTGTGTGTGTGTGTGCGTGTGTGTGTGTGCGTGCGTGCGTGCGTGGGGGGGGTGTGTGTGGGGGGGGGGCGTGTGTGTTCTGTCCTTGACTCCGAGCATCAGTGTCTCCTGTTGTATTTTATGTGTCTGTATTTTCCTGTTACTTTAGCATTACTGCATCCAGATACGAGTTTAAAGTAGTGCGCTGCTAAATGTAGATACTTTACAGGCATATGTCACGTTTGTTTGAGAAATTTCTATCATTTTGTGCTGAGGAGTTTTGACACCCACCTACGTGTCACTGAGAAACTGCATGTGGGATGTGTGTGTTTGCAAATGGAACCATCTGCGCAGTATTAAGAGATACAGGTTCTGTGTTAGGATCATGCACTGCATTCTTCTTCTATAACAATTAAACTGAAAATGTATGAATGAAAATAATTAAAAAGACTGTTGTAATATGGAAAACTAGCTTAACAGGCAATTTACCAGACTACTCTTGACTACAAAATGATATAATAGTGTCAGTGCTGTTTTCTTTTACATTGCGTCATCATGTTTAATCTATATTTCATTCATTTTACAAAGTGGAAAACACTCACTGTTTAAATAGAAGCTGAACAGCACTGCGCTTCTAAGTGTCAAGTAGTGCTTGTTTTAGGTTTCCGACAAACCCGTATTAAGAGTGGGATGCATGAATGAAACACAAAAAGCACGTGACGTCACACCATGAAGCTAAAGAAGTAGTTTCAAAGAGCAGCTCTCCATTTACAGTAGTATAACAGCCCCTTACACAAACAGGGCTTATAGATAAAGTCATGCATCATTGGTGAATTTACTTTAGTACAGGTTTAAAACAATACGAATATAAAGTCATTATGAAGGGCACAGATGATATTTTTGGCTGTTTTGTGAACTTTGAACAGGCCTATCTCAGTCTGTCAAATATCAGCTTTAAATAAACTGAATGTGTTTTGTATCGGCCTGGAATAGAACCTTCATGTCTAGTCCCGCTCGCCATTATTACACGCACGGGTAGTATCAGAGAATAGAAAGGAAAGGTCTTTGGTGTCGGGTCAAGAGCAGGTAGAGTATAGAGGTAGAGTGTTTATCTGAATACTGTCTGGTTAAATTTAGACCTGGCAGAGGCGTTTGACATTGGCACACTGATTTGGTGTCAATGAGCAACAGCCCCATCCACCTAGAGACAATGGTGAACCATCTGTTGAATATTTCTATGGCTGGACTCCAGTAAGGATTCATATTCACACTGCTATCCATCTACACAGCACATGTAGGAGGATGGAGCTAGCAGACCACGCTTCTGGCACTATAATGGGATACGGCGCAGATCACATAGATTGTTTAACTTCCCACACTGCTCTCCCACGAAACATTTTTACCGAAGATCCATTCAGTGATGAGCCCCGGGACAGTCCAACGTGGAGGAAGTGAATCACATCTTCCTTATGGCAGGTGTGGGCAGGAGAAATGCAGATGAGGAAACACAAACGAGAGGTGAAAGGGGATCATGGACACAGTCTGTTGTGTTGCTGACGGCAGATCCTTCATATTTGATTCAATGGACATTAGAGTGGGCTCAGTGTGTTACATTAGTCATTGGGAACATGACCCTATTAGAGTCAGACAGTGGTAAACATGTAGTAACTTCACAATACAGTGTCAAATACAAAATATGGCATTATAATATATTTTTATGGTACAGTCAAAGTTGTCGATGAATAAATAAATATTATAAAATGTCAAAGCACATCTTCATTATTGCCTAAGAGTCTAAAAGTAGGTCACTTCTGGATTTCTGTGTGAGGTGTGGCCTCGTGTTCACCGCTGTTTACAGAGACAGTGCCAGATTCTTTGATTTGACCTGCTCTAACTTAAGTTTTATTTTTAATCTTCCTAAGACCCGAGCTCTTGCATGACATGTTATTCATTTCTCTTTGTTATTTAGGCTGATAGGGACTTGATGAGTAAAAACAAAGAATAACCTTTTTACATTATGTAGTTGTGATGTAAAACAAATGTCCTCATATGTGTATGTTTTAATCATTTTCTTAAAACATTAGAATAATGATTTGCAAAAACTATTTATTAAGACCCTGAACACAGCAACATTTGTCCTGAAAGTAAAAACAAAATGAGAAACAACAATTGTGCCTCTTGGAACAATGTGTCTCATGTGAAGAGCTGCAGACAGGAGCAGGAGACAGGTGCCTTTACAAAAACAAAAAACTAAAATAAGTAAATTAATTAATTAACTATTCTAACATTCTAAACTCTTACAAATGTTCTAAATTGAATATATTTGCATTGTTGCTGTTCTTGTTGCTGTTATTCTTCTTCTAAAAGTTTGCATTGTGGCCTAGATGACCCAAAATGTGTTGTCCACATGACGTCAGGTCTCAGGAGGTTAAATTTAAAACATTCTGAACTTGAACTTAAAGACTTATGTTAATTGGTTCAGTCATTCCTTTCCAACGCACGTCTTCACACATTTGTGCATAAAGTCTGTGGCTTATTATGCAGTGTAAAATAGATTTTTGTAAAAGCTTATGAGCATAATGAATAATATGGATATAGAACTTTTATATAAGATGTTGTTTACAGCCACATGCATAATTTCCACAGACAGTGATCTAGGACTTATTCTGTCACTGTTATACTTAAAGTGATAATATGATAAAGACGTCGTCATCTGGATGACTCCATGAAAATAATAAGTTAAAACCATACTTTGGAATATTCTCCATGGAAATAAATGTGTTTTATGCCATACTGTGTAATATTGTAGCCAAAGGACATTTCCATGGAAACAGTCAGGAGGAGACCCTCCTCGGGCCTATTAAGAGTCAGGTTTGTGGAGTTGCAAGCCCACTCAGCATTAGGACAGGTTAGATTAGTTAGGTTTTCTATTTTTTTTTTTTTTTTTTTATTCTACTTCTGGGCAGAAAGTTACATACTATGGCTTTACAAGTGTGATTGTTATAGGTGGTCTGAATCTATCCCATGTCTTTGGCCTTTAGTTCTGCACACACACAAAGCACGTGCACTTCATTATTTTATGATCTAAAATGTGAAATATTTATATTTTTTATAACATTTATTTATGATAAAACTCCCAGCAGTCGATGATGGACAGAGGACGTCATGAGTGGCACAAATTGATTCAATCGTAATCCCTTGCACTTATATTGTGCTTTACCGGCTTGACAAGCTTCTCAAAGTGCTATAATTTCCTCATAATTCATTCATTTACTACTTCTGGAGCCAGAGCTGCCCTGGGGCAGACTGACAGAAGCAAGGCTGCCAATCTCACCATTTTCTTCCATCCAACTCTTAAATGGACTATTATGCAGTGCATGGAGCGTGTGGCCTCACATTAGCTCCAGAGCTTTGTTTGCAGCCCAACATTTTACTGCATATTAATCATATGAACTGATTTCATGTTTTTATATATTCATGTTACTCACTGCGTGCGCCTTGGGCCCACACAGGGTCTGTTGCTTGAGGCATATTTGGACATTGCTGACGATCTGTGCCGGGGAATCCTTTTGCGTTGCCTTGATCTGTGGTGGTGTTGTTTGTCGTCACACTTGTTTACAGACCAACATTTTATTATAATCAAAGGTTAACAAAGACATTGTGAACACATCTAGTTTATTCTTTATTCTGGACTGATGGTCTTTGTCCATTTACTGCTTTGGAGACTTTGAAAGCAAGTCAAATATTTTACTATAAGCAATATTAAAGTTAAAGCTGTGAACAAAAACTTTGAACAGAAAATAGTGTTGATATATTAGCCTATTTAGGCAAGTATGTCTGAGCCCGCTGCAGGTTGACAGATGGCATCAACTCACACCAAATGAGGCTCGATTTGAGAAGCCACCTGCTGTTCTTCATGCGGCAACCTGTTTATCTATATGAATCTCATCACACCTCAAACCTGGTTCCATATGTAGCTCCACATAAAGAGGATGAACAGGCTCTGACACTACTGCAGACAAAAGCCTCCATGAGTAATGCCAAAGTTGGATCATTAATTTCACATTAACATTTTCAAAACAAAGACCAAAATAAACAAGCATCTGCGATCACTTGAAAAATAAATGTGTCTTTAGCTTTTTTTTATTCAGGCCAAATAAAAGTATGAATTGTTGTATGTTTTTCACAGTTCACATTATAATCAAAATGTTACTAACAGGAACCTACATTTCTGCGTGCGTGACGTGGGCAGATGCTGCCTACATTGATGCTATATGCACGAATAACTGGCCCTCAGGTCACCCTTTATTACCCAACCATTGTACTTAATCAAATTATGATGGTATTGATGTGACCTTTGACCCCACATGGTCATGTGTCGGCCCCACATGGTCATGTGTCGGCCCCACATGGTCATGTGTCGGCACAGAGCATATGTCACTGTATAACAGTAACTCTCTGACTGCGTGACTGGAGGATTTCACTCTGCACGTTTATGATAATGTCCATCCATCTATCCATCAATTTTCTTCTAGTCATCCAGGGTTGGGTCGCGGGGGCAGCAGTCTAAGCAGAGACTCCCAGACTTACCTCACTCCAGACAAGTCCTCCAGCTCCTACGGTGGGACCACAAGGTGTTCCCAGGCCAGTCGAGAGACGCAGTCCTTCCAACGTGTCCTGGGTCTTCCCCGGGGCCTCCTTCCGGTGGGACGTGCTGGAACACCTCCCTAGGGAGGCGTCCAGGAGGCATCCTGAACACATGCCCGAGCCACCTCAGCTGCTCCTCTTGACGTGGAGGAGCAGTGGCTCTATTCTGAGCTTCTCTTATGTGACTGAGCTCCTCACCCTATCTCTAAGGGAGCGCCCAGCCACCCTGCAGAGGAACCTCATTTCAGTCGCATGTATTTGCGATCTTGTCCTTTCGATCATTACCCAGAGCTCATGACCATAGGTGAGGGTAGGAACGTAGATTGACCGGTAAATCAAGAGCTTTGCCTTTGGACTCAGCTCCTTCTTTACCACGACAGACCGATACAGTGACCTCATCACTGCAGACGCTGCACCGATCCGCCTGTCAATCTCACGCTCCATCCTTCCCTCGCTCTTGAACAAGACCCCAAGATACTTGAACTCCTCCACTTGAGGCAGAGACTCACCACCCACCCGGAGCAGGCGCCACCTTTTTCTGGTCGAGAACCATTGCCTTGGATTTGGAGGAGCTGATTCTCATCCCAGCAGCTTCAAAATTGGCTGCAAACCGCCCCAGTGCCTACTGCAGGTCCTGGCTCAATGAAGCCATCAGGACAACATCATCTGCAAACAGCAGATATGAGATCCTGTAGTTCCCAAACCAGACCCCTCAGGCCCATGAACCAGACCCCCTCCGACCCCTGGCTGCACCCAGAAATTCTGTCCATAAATATAATGAACAGAACTGGTGACAAAGGCCCTGGCGGAGTCCAACATGCACCGGGAACAGGTCTGACTTACTGCCGGCAATGAGAACCCAGCTCCTGCTCTGGTCATACAGGGACCCGACAGCCCTTAGCAAAGGGCTCCAGGCTTCATACTCCTGGAGCACCCCCCAAAGGACACCACGAGGGACACGGTCGAATAACTTCTCCAGATCCACAAAACACATATGGACTGGTTGGGCAAACTCCCATGAACTCACAAGGACCCGATAGAGAGTATAGAGCTGGTCAAGTGTTCTGCGACCGGGATGAAAACCACACTGCTCTTGAGGCATCAGACGTTTTGCCAGAATCTCTTTGAGGCCGTCCAATAGTCCTCCTTCATGGCCTCCTCCATGGCCTTCCCGAACTTCTCCGGACCCCGAGTTTTTGACTCTGCGACCGGACAAGCCAAGGCACGTTTGGCCCGCCGGTACTCGTCAACTGTCTCAGGAGTCCCACAAGCCAACAAGGCTTAATAGGACTCCTTCTTCAGCCTGACAGCATCTCTTACTTCCGGTGTCCACCACTGGGTTTGGGGATTGCCACCATGACAAGCACCACAGACATTACGACCACAACTATGAGCAGCTGCATCAATAACAGAGGTGGAGAACATGGCCCACTCGGAGTCCAGGTCCCCAGCCTCCCCCGGGGTCTGGGAAAAGCTCTCCTAGATATGTGAGTTGAAGACCCCCCTGACAGAGGGCTCTGCCAGATGTTCCCAACAGACCCGCTTGGGTCTGCCAGGTCTGTCCGGCTTCCTCCTCCGCCAGCGGATCCAGCTCACCACCAGGTGGTGATTGGTTGACAACTCTGCTCCTCTCCACACGAGACACTCGGCCGGAGATCAGATGACACGACAACAAAGTCGATCATCAACCTCTGACCTAAGGTGTCCTGGTGTCACCCTTGTGCTCGAACATGGTGTTTGTTATGAACAAGTTTTGACTCGAACAGAAATCCAATAACAGAACACCGCTCGGGTTCATATCGGGGGCTGTTCTTTCAGATCACGCCCCTCCAGGTGTCACTGTCGTTGCCTACGTGGCTGTCCCCCAGGAGAACAATGGAACAATGGAACAATGGATAATGTGCCACCGATATTTGGATGAGAAACTTTCTTAAAACATTTATAAAAACATGTACAACATAGATTCCCTCTGGAACCTGAAAATGAGACTCCAAATCTCAGTGGAACTTTCCTGGTTAAATGAAGCAGAGGCTAATAAAATATAAACAGGTCTGAGGTGTACTGCATCTGTACAGTTTTATTTGTAACTTCTTTAAATGTTTTTGTTTTTTTATTAGCTTATCTTTTTCACTAACACTGTGCAGATAGATAGAGCTTTAGGTTTTTGGTGAGCCACGTTTTTGATGACACTTTGCAGATTCATACTAGAGCAGAATCAAAGCCAAACTCTCTGTGCAGAATGCAGACAATATAAACAAATATGCACTTATGTAAAGCAGCACATCTGAGCAGTGCAGATGAAGTTCCGCAGTGCCTGCAGACCGGGCGCACACTTGTATAACCGTTTAGATAACCGCTTCATTCACCGGCTGCGGCTCACGCTGGACGTGGCTCCACGTGAAAGAGGCGAGTCCTTATATAAAACGAGCGGCGCGGATCAGCCTCTGAGATGAACGGCTCCTACAGTGAAAGCTCCACACAAACCCGCCCTGTCATTGGCCACGACAACTATGACGAAAAACGCAACAAGATATTGACCAATCAGAGCGTCCTGGAGGCGGGGCTTTGGCAGGAGCTAGAAATGAGGTCAGTGTCTACGTGAAGACTCTGCAGCGCGCACAGTCCTGAATGAAGCTGAATGAGACAACACCGGCCCGGGACTCGACCTCTGCCTCTGCTCGGACTCTGCAGTTAATGTCTCAACAGCGAGGCTTTATTTTCTGTGGCAGTGCACTAACAGGACACTCAGCAGCTCTACTTTTGTGAGGTAAGTGCATTTAAGAGCATTTTTACTCCCTGTGCTGTGAGAGGAGTGGAAACTGTTAGTCATTTGAACCACTGCTAAACAAGAGGAAAACACATGAAACGTGTAGTTGCATAACTGTCACAAAATGTCCCGGCCAGTAGAGGACAGTCCACTGTCCACAGCAGCCTGTCCACAGAGAGACAGAGGCGGCTTTGACTTTAAACAGTGTTTAACTTCTGGAGTAAAGACTCTGGCCATGCGCATTTTGAACACGTCTCTATTTCCTTCGGGATCATTAAAGTGTCTTTGTACCTTTCTGTGTAAAATGCGTTTGTTTATGCGCCACAACGCGCATGTCCACGGGCTGCAGACAGTCACGGGCTGCACCGCGGAATGTTCAATGAAACACTGAGGAGCGCCTTACATAAAGTTATGCACAGAGGCACATGGCTCAAGTTAATACAGACGCGCCGGTCCAGAGCTGGAACATACCGTCACCATGACGCAGCGCCTGGACCAGGACTCGCCTCACAGGACAGGGCTCATCTCACAGGACAGGGACAGGGCTCACAGGACAGGGACAGGGCTCCCCTCACAGGACAGGGACAGGGCTCACCTCACAGGACAGGGCTCATCTCACAGGACAGGGACAGGGCTCATCTCACAGGACAGGGACAGGGCTCACCTCACAGGACAGGGCTCATCTCACAGGACAGGGACAGGGCTCATCTCACAGGACAGGGACAGGGCTCACCTCACAGGACAGGGCTCATCTCACAGGACAGGGACAGGGCTCACCTCACAGGACAGGGACAGGACTCGCCACAGGACAGGGACAGGGCTCACCTCACAGGACAGGGACAGGGCTCACCTCACAGGACAGGGACAGGGCTCATCTCACAGGACAGGGACAGGACTGACCTTAGGACAGACTCAGGGCTCACCTCAGGACTGGGACAGTGTCGGTGTCTAAATGTTTTTCATGTGGTCCCATATTTGTCCCACCACTGTCCATCTGGGTTTATTATTATTGTCTGGGGCTACATGATTTTGCAGCTGTTTCTGGATGTGGAACAACAAACTAATACACAAAGGTTTTCATATCATTTGTCTCTTATGGCCAAAGTTGTGGCTAATGCTCATGCTCCGTGACAGACCGCCTGTGTGGCCTACAAACTGATATTATATAGTCGTGATAAAGATCCATGCCACTGCTGTCTGTCACCTTAAAAACCAACGTGTTAACTGTTGGCTGCTAAGAGCTGAGTTTATTTGCATAATCAGTCCCATATACCATATACGACTGTGGAACTGGTGTTGTAATCTACAATCCTAGCCCGAGGAAAAGTTTCTTATTTAACTGGCACGTTTCTTGAAACAGGACACTGAGGAGGGTGGAGTCATGCAGTCTGACGTAAGCAAAGCCAAAGGGGCAAGGCTTTTGGCTGTAGTCCAGGTTAAGGAGAGCAGTTACTGTTGCACTTCTCAGCATTTCTTTCCATTTAATCCAGGTCTTATGGAAAAATGACACTTCAGTGAAAGAATTTGCTTAGGTTAATGTCTCCAAATCTATTTTTTTTGCTGGAAGAAGCAGTCTAGCCTTAAAACTCTTGATTATACCTTGGCAGTGTGTTCTAAAAAAAGTAGGTCAGTGACAGGCGGAAGAGGCACAAAACCAATACTGTAAAAGTAGTTGAATTAGATCATAAACCAGTCAGAGAAGGGCAATCACTGCACACCCTAAGGAAGGTGAAGATTAAGTGTGCCCTTTCATTTTTGTTTTATATAGTATATCGGCTTCAGACATTTCAGATTTGTATTAATAATGTGCTGCAGAGATGGTTGTAAAACATAATTAGGTGATCTTGACAGTGCGGTGCAGATGATTGAACACACAATTAGAATTTTGAAAAGGGAATACGTAACAATGGAAATTTCAGGTTTAAAGAAATTCGAACATTTGCTAAGAAAATGCTGAGTTTGTTTAGTTCTCGGTTATGAACTTTAACAAGAACCGTGCGAGGACAAGACTGACTCACCTGCGTGACGTTTTGTGCGTCCAAACCACCGTCTTTGAACCAGACCAGGCCTATTTTCTACAGTCCAGATCTCAGCTTCAGTCCAGTCTCAGTTTATTTGGTGAATAAATTTGAAAATCTCAGTGAATTAATTTTATTGTGATAATCAAAACCACAGAGTAAATGTTCACTTTTTCATATTTATAATCTGTGTATAACTCATTTTGTTTTTGAAAGGTGAAAGCCAGTTGCAATAAAAAGTAAAAAAAAAAAATTAAATAGTTCATGTGCATTTAATATTAATGGTTCAAAGAATGATCAGGGTGAATGTTCGGCCCCCGCAGCTTTTCACCTCACCAAATCTCGCCCTCATTGCAAAAAGTTTGGACACCCCTGGTGTAGACAGTCAGTTTAATGACATTGTTCCAGTGATATTCTCTGTTTTGTATTGGCTCATTATCTGTTGTGATGTTTCCAAGGAACAAGTTAACCTCATGTTCTCAGAAGGTTGAGATGTTGGAGATCTTCATCACTTTAAATGACTTTAAATGGTCGCCAGAGGAAACAGAAATTGTGTTATTTTTCCATCCAGGCTCGTTAACGACTATAATGACAACAAACTTAACCGCTGTGCAGGGGATCAGAAAAGCTTGTGACGTCATTTGATCAGATCTTTAACCCATTATAGATTTCCATTGTGTGTTTGAATCAGGTCTGACCTCAGAGAGCTTCACTGTGGCGCCTCAGTCTCAGTCTGTATAGGACGATAACTTGGTAGATTTGAGCAGGCGTTCACCATGTGACCAGAGTACAGAGTATTTTAGTAGGATTTAAAAGCCATCATTTACCACCAAAAGTAAATATTTTATTATCGTGTAACTTTTTCTAAACTAAATCTAAATTCGTCTATGGGACAGATGTCTCTTATAGACTGACCTGATATGACACAAGAGAATGAGAAGAAAACTCCAAAAATATATGAAACTCAACCATACAATAAATCTGCCAAATCCTCTCACCTCAGATGTGTCATTGTCTTTTGGAACAGGGCCAGCGTTGACATGCATCAATGGCATTTTATCACATTACTAGTTTCTTTTGACCTACTGGACTCATGGAGACTCACTGTGTGTTTTATAAGAGCCGTAAAATGTGACGAGACAAATGCTGCATCATCATTGTGCAGAAAACGCTGAAGTGACACTAGTACAGTATATTTTGTTACGTAGTATAGCATATTTAGTTACTTATTTGGTAAACTTATTTAGTAAAGGTCATGTTTGACCAAAGTCACTACTTTTACAGAAGCTCTGACTGCTGCTGTGGTCACAAAAAATCACAGTGTCATAAAAAAATGACCTTTTCTTTTGTTTTGTCAAAATTTCCTGGTAAATGACGTCCAGAGGGCTGTCACCTGGATGGAGTATAAAGAAGTATAAAGTATTCCACATAAATGTGTGACATATAAACCAGCTGGACTCTGGGCCTTTTATTACACAGCTCACAGTGCACTGTCCATCATATAATTACACAACAAGATTATATGTAACATCAGACAACCTGTGACTGAAGTAGAGTAGACTCGAGAAGGGCAATTTCTCCTTCCTCTGACGACCCTTTAGATACTGCACAAATTCTATGCACATACATGCAGTTTATACGTGTTTCTGTTGACACATAAACAATTGTTCTCAACCAATGAAAAGGTCCACAGTGCAAGAGCAATGTGCCACATAATGATAATAATAATAATTATTATTATTATTGTTATTATTATTATATTATAATCATTATAATAATTTGTCTTAAGCAGTAAAGATTTTATGTCCTGGAAGGATCTGACATGGATTTCCTCAGTCTGAATGTGGGCTTTAAGACCACACATTAGCTGAGCGTCACAGAAAAACCCTACGTAAAAGATGACTGGTCCCGTATGAGCCAGACGCCCTCACACCGGCTTGGATACCTAAAATAAACACACGCCCACAACAGAGCAGAATTTGGCAGAGCGATCTGCACTACACTGAGTTTGAGAGAGAAGTGGTTAGGCCTTTTTCCATTACACAGGAATGTCAGCATGTGGTTAGAGCTCAGGCCAAAGATCGGAGTTATACTGAGACTGTAGGTTTAAATGTAGCTGATAGGATGAAGCTGTGAGTGTGCAGGTCAGTATGACACTGAGAACAGACGCATGACATAATGTTTCACAGTAGCACTAGGCAATTACCGGTAACACGTTTTTAATGACGAAATTTTAATTCAGTCTAATTATTGTGTTATGCTTACAGCCAAATTTCCATCAAAAACAGATTTCAGAAGCTAAACAGGGCCGGGCCTGGTTAGTACATGTATGGGAGACGACAGGGAACATCAGGTGTCACAGTGGGGCCCCAGGGACAAAAATGTTGTTGTGTCCTTAGGCAAGACACTTCACCCACATTGCCTGGTATGAATGTTGTGTGTGTTGGTGCTGGTTGAAGGGGCCGTTGGCGTAGATCGGTAGCCTCACTTCCATCCGTCCGTAGTAAAATGAATAATGCATGAAATTGTAAAGTGAGTTTGAGCGTCTGGAAAAGCACCGTATGAGACTAATGCTTTATTATTATTATTTTGAATCGAAAAGTCTACAGCCACAAAAGCGTGTGGTTTGGACATGTGGAAGACTTTTTGTTTTAAATGGCATTAATAGTCTAGTTTGTGTATGTCCAGGGAATTACCTAGAAGTAATGTTTTTGTTTTAATTTCAATTTTATTTATTGTAATCGATCAATATGAGAATCAAAATTGTTTTATCACCCTATTAACTGTGACGCACGTTAATAAAAATGTAACGAGATCCATAATAACATGTGATTAAGTAGCAAATGAAAACACTTCAGTAACTGTTTAGGAATGCTGTTGTTCATAGTAAGCAGCTTCATTCCATTCCCTTATCACAACCTCAATCGCTTTAACCACAAAACCCTCATTATGTCTAAACTAAAACAATGATTATATCTGTGTTTGTGCCTTTTACAGTAGTCAGGAATCCGCCAAAGCCACGACACAGAAAGAGGTGATAAAAACCTTAAAAGAACTAAAGCTTCACCTGCCCACGGAGAAGAGGCACAACAACAAGTCCAGCACCCTGAACACCCTCAACACCCTCAAGTACGCCCTGCGCTGCGTCAAACAGGTGGAAGGTACGTATAACCCGGGTGGATCAAACATATTAAAGACGACACAGAAGTCAAACGGTTTACAGAAAGTTAAATCGTTTATTTTCAGTTCATTTTAATTTACTTTAAAATGCCAAAACCCCCTCCCATGCCCAAAACAAAGTGACAACAGAAAAGTGGACCTGATGAGCCAAACAGAACAAAAAAGAACAAGCATAAATATAAAATATATGTAAGAAAATGGGGCAAAGTGGCACCAGCAACGTAACTCTTGCTTCCATTGGCCCAGTTTTCCAGTATATATAGCTCAGTGCAGAACGTGTGAATTACTTTTTCTAATACTCTTAAGATGGTGCTACATGAGTTACTGCTTTACCAAGAATATTTCATGTACCGTATCTTCATGCATCAAGTAGGTCACTTAAAAAAGGCTCATATTACGCTATTTTCTGATCTATGTTATTATAATGTTCATTATTATAAGCTTCATTCCATTCCCTTATCACAACCTCAATCGCTTTAACCACAAAACCCTCATTATGTCTAAACTAAAACAGTGATTATATCTACTAAAACAAAGTAAAAATGTCAGCTAAATGTAGGCTGCCACCCTGTGTTCTCTCTATAAATAAAAATCTAGTAGGTTTTTAAAGATCAGTTGAACACAGTGAGCCAGGTGCCTGTGGTGGGATTACCTTTTAGGATCTGTGCCTGTTTGAAGAGTACATAGGACCTACTGCTCTTTGTAAATGCCACACAGTCTGTGAGCTCTTCACTTCAGAGAGACACCTGCGGCGTTACCATAGTTCAAAGGTTAAGTTCTGTGCGTATGATCCCAGGCCAGTCAAAACACAGACACTTTAGGATTAGATATTTGGCCTAGTGTGACGTCTTATCATATCTTACCTTTAAAATCTCCATTGTACAAAGTGTTATGGGTGAAATGGGTTAAATAATTGTAAATATGTTTCCGCAGGTAAATCGATTTTGCAGCTAATTCCCACGGCAACCCTCGGTGAAGATGGGGTGATGCTCTGAAACTCCGCTCACTACCACCTCTCCTGATGTCAGAAGACTCAGACTCCAAGCCCTATCGCTTCCCTGTGCTGGAGGGCCAGGATGAACCTCCGTCGTGCAGCTCCATGGGGCAGCTGCACAGGATGGGCGGTTTCAGCCAGGGGGGACCCAACCTCGGCCTCCCGTCAGAGGGCAGCGACAGCAGCGGACAGGACAACTCCACCTCGCCGCAGAACCACCGCAAGAACGCCCGCTCCCGCTCCCTGCCCGAGGAGGACATGGAGATGAAGAGCAGCGGGTCGAGCGGCAGCGGCACAGAGTCGCACGGAAACGAGAGCCACGGCAATGAGAGTCACAGCAACGACAGCAACGGCCACGAGTCCATGGGCAGCTCCAACGGCAACAGCAAGGACTCGGCCCTGCTGGAGTCCTCAGGGAGCAACAAAAGGTCAGGCATAGCTTCGGGTTAAGCAAAGTGCACTGCAGGTACCACCTCTGATCATGGAGGAGACAATAGCACCACTCGAGTGAATAGTGTGGCCATTGTGAGAAGGAAAGATTAAGATAAAGTCAGATTTGGTTTGGTTTGGTTCTAGATAGCGGTCAGATTGTCCTGTTCTCCGTCTTCGTGGCATCCTCATTATTTTTCCAATCCCTTATAATGTCCTCACACATCACCAGCTTCAAAATTAGATCAAATAAAACAAGGAGCAAAAGCACAAACGCAGCAGTTAACAGGTTTTTATGTAGCTTTTCGTTGCTGAGAAGGATGGTCTACGGACAGGGGACGTTCTGAGCCGTTTGCTTGTTTTGTTTTGTTTCACTGTTGATTTTATAACTCTCTGTTCGTTAAATCAATTATGACGTTCAGCCCTCAGAGTCGACTGCTGTTGTGATTTTGGGCTTTACAAAAATAAATTGAATTGAACTGAATTAAAGCACCGTAACACGATCCGCCCTGGACAGCATTTAGGGAATATCATTCATTATGAGCTCTGTGTTCCTGCTGTTTATTTCATAGGAGTTTGTGGAACGTGATGCTGAAGTTAGTAACCCATTTTCTTTCGTATATTGCATCAAATAGACCTATATTTTCAAGGTTGTACTGTTTATACTTTTTCTTTTAAATCGACAGGGGACGCCCTTAGAGTTTTGCATGACTCATTTGTCTCGTTTACTAGACAGTTCTACATTTTTCCACTCTGAGCATCGGGGAAACCATGAAGACATTAGCACTGAGCTCCTAAAAGTCAAAGGGTGAACCATGTTAGTCACGTTGGTTTGTTAATAGAGCGTGCCTTGACCTCAGCTCTAAATAACATGTTTACAGTTTGCACGACACGCTCTATGACGAGGAAGAACATTTCATTCTTCACGTGTAAAAACGAACAAACAATAATCTTGGCAGGATCGAAAAACTGATTGGTATTGACTGGCTGGAAAGTAAAAGCCTGAGCGGTTGGGTTGTTTTAAGCACTCCTTGGTTCCGTAGCAACGCTTTGTTTATGCGTGTTTACCCTGGGCGGTGCGTGTGCTGACGTCTTTTAAGGCCAAACCCACTTTCACTGGACCTTTCAGCCTCTCACTGGAACAAAGGATAAAATCATAATCGTGACAGTGCTTTAAACGTGACTTAAAACTGAAAATGACACCGTTTGAAAGTTTGTTATATTTTCATTTCATTTTAATCTGCTCTTTTAAACATTTTCATTACAAATAAGGGGCAGAAAGTAATGCTTCTGCACTTGGATCGTTTTACTTTACCTTTTTCCTTTCACATTTTAGCAAATCTTTATCAAATGTCAGAATTAAAATCATAAATTGTCAGTAAATCCTAACCCTAACAATTTAAAGGGTCTATCCTGTAACGAGGGTGGCCAAAGCGTTTACTGAGTCTCCCTGAAGTGACAGGACTGGGGTTTAATCTGACGTAATAATACATTAACACTATTGTTGTCTGAAAGTCAAATCTAAAAAAGCTGAGTGTTTCTCGTGTTGGTCTGTTTGAACCAGTGCAAACTCCCCGAGCTTCTTTTAGTATCAGGTTTTCCACTGCACTAGAGCATTAATTAGCTTTAATCAGTCGTCTCAGTCTTATTTCAACCCATGCCCAGTCTGTCTTGTAGCAACTTTTAGTTTGCACTGCTAAAATTAACAGGCTTAAACAACCAACTAGGCTCCGTGTGGCTATTTCAAACCAAGTAATGTTATTTTTAAACGTGTAAGTAGCCGGGCTGTAACCTTGTCACCGTTCACCGTTTGGTCTCAAAATAGGTCATTCATGCGAGTCGTTTATCTGCAATGCAAATAAATTAAACTGGAGGGTGGGCACAGAGAGAACCCCTAAGTACGCACTCTCTTCTCTCTTCCATCTGTCTTTCCATCTTTTCCATCTTAAACTGAAGCAGT
Organism: Periophthalmus magnuspinnatus; assembly: GCF_009829125.3. Classification (NCBI taxonomy): domain Eukaryota; kingdom Metazoa; phylum Chordata; class Actinopteri; order Gobiiformes; family Gobiidae; genus Periophthalmus; species Periophthalmus magnuspinnatus. The sequence continues at coordinate 4,451,233 of NC_047142.1, read as the reverse complement.
GATGGGGGGTTGAGTCTTGGGAGTGAAATTAGACAATGGGAGAAAAGGCCCAGAACAGCCCTGCTCTCATTTTCACATGGATCTGGCACAAGTCCTAATCGTAGTTGTATTTTGGCCTCCTTCTGCGTTTAAGCTCTCCCACAGTGCACCCTTTTGGCCATGTTCCACTTAGCGTCAGTAAGAAGGTGAAACTGACCCGAGGTTAGAAGTAGCTCGCCTTTTGCTCTGCGGCTCAGAGCAGGAGGTGAGTTTTGTTCTTTTCCTTTTTAGACGGACTCCCGGGCAGACATGAGTAATCTTTTTAGGATGATTTCAACAAGCTCGCGTCAGGGAGTATCGCCTTTATACAGGGCAGTTGATAAAATATATCATTGAGGTTTGTTCTTTTGTACTCTGTGGTCACATTGCGAGCTGCATGTTCGTGATTTTCCTCAATCAAACGTTTCCTGACCTTTGGATTGGAAGGGATGGACCGATTCTGTGGCCGACAGAAATCACACCTCTGGATTTCTTTCTATGGGGCTAAGTTAAAGATACGGGACATTACTGAGCTAAAGCAAAAGAAAACATGTGATTGCAAACATTTATGAGGCTCTGCTACAGCGAAAATGGCAAGAAATCCAGCAGCGTCTTGATGTGCCAATATAGAGATGGATTAAATGAGGTCAAAAACTCACCACCGAGTACAAAAGAACACGTCTGATTAAGATATCTTATCAATGGCCTTTGTAAGAGACTTTATGGTCAACCTTATTGGGTAAATGAAGCAGTGCAGCCACAAATGTGCATGTTCTGAGATGTTTGATGCAGTATGTGTTTTGATTCCTTCATTTGATTTTTATTTATTGTTGAATGAAATGGACAATCAGCATTTGCACAAACACATATTGCATCTTTAAATTAAATGAAGTATTCTTATTTTGAGCAAAGGAGCACATTCAGTATCATTCAAACATAATAAAAATTATCACTCAAGACACACAACAACATCATCACACTACGGCAGCCTGTGAGAGCCAAAAAGAGCTTTACAATCCTAGTAATATTTATGCTCTCACTTATAACTACGTACCTTAATCACATTACCATTCTGAAATAAAAGCTAATTGTTTCCACGAAGGTTTTGAGTGTAAAATATCTACACAAAATCATTCTTTAACATAATACCCAAGGCCTTTTAGTCTTAAAATTGTGAAATTCTTGCATCTCTGCAGTAAAAAAAAAGTTTATATATTCAAAACGTCATGTCTTTTTTCTCCAGCTCAAACTCTCACAGCCCATCTCCACCCAGCAGCTCCAATGCCTTCAGTTTACTCAGTTCCGAGCAAGACAATCCATCCACCAGTGGCTGCAGGTACGACATAACTCACAATGCTCCAGTACGTTCTTCATCGACTCTAATGTGAACGCCGCACTCACGGTCTCTTCATGTTTGTGCCGTTTACAGTAGTCAGGAATCCGCCAAAGCCAAGACACAGAAAGAGGTGATAAAAACCTTAAAAGAACTAAAGCGTCACCTGCCCACGGAGAAGAGGCACAACAACAAGTCCAGCACCCTGAACACCCTCAAGTACGCCCTGCGCTGCGTCAAACAGGTGGAAGGTACGTATAACCCGGGTGGATCAAACATATTAAAGAGGACACACAAGTCAAACGGTTTACAGAAGGTTAAATCGTTTATTTTAAGTTCATTTTAATTTACTTTAAAATGCCAAAACCCCCTCCCATGCCCAAAACAAAGTGACGCTATTACGCTATTTTATGTTATTATAATGTTGTTTCCTCGTCACAAACAGACCTGGAGTTGTGTTTTGTTTCATTCACACATGTTTAACACACAAACCAAAGCTGCATATTTAGGCTGAGTTCTTTTCTCTATCAGAAAACACTCTGTTCCACCTTGTGATGTCATCATGTGGTAATACAGGAAGCGCTCCACTGTGTTTTTAAACTCCACACACCTTCACTAGAATCATTGGCACGATTCAGCCCTGGAATTGCCAATTTCTACTGAACTACAGGTTAAAGGTAGCTGTTCATTAGAAAACTACCACTTCATGACATCACAAGGTGGAACAGAGCATTTTTGAGCATTGGAGATGTTACAGACTAATAAAACCAGGATTATACAAACATGTAAATGAAACAAAACACAACTCCAGGTCTGTTTCTGATGAGTTAACAGCGTTCGAACATGGCAATAATATAGGACATTTAGACAGTAAGAATTCATGTTTTTCAAGGTGTTTTTGAGAAATAAAAGCATCAGCAAATAACTAAATCCAAGTATTCCAATACCAAACATTCTAGTCAAAGCTGTAGAAAAAGAAAAATTCTGTCAACGGGGCAAAAGGTTGTAAAAGTGAAGACTCATCCCAGCCGCTCGTTCAGTTCTGGTCAGATTATTGTTGGACACTGACCAGAGCTGAAAAAGAAAGTCATAAAGTCAGTCCTGCAACTTTTTGTCCAGTTGACAGATTTGAATTTTTGTCTTACTGTGGATCATACCTGGACGTCTGAGGGAATTACACAGACATCCAGTCAAAACAATGACATCAAAGCAGGTGGAAGACCCTCCCCCGACCTTCTCCGTAACCTTTTTTACTAAATGTCCTCTGTGCTGTTTGTGTTTTTCCTTTTCAGCCAATGAAGAGTACTACCAGCTGTTGATGATCAATGACAGCCAGCCTTCAGGTCTTGACGTGTCCTCTTATACAATAGAGGAGATCGACAGCATTACCTCTGAATACACTTTAAAAAACAACGTGAGTTACTTTATGTTTTTGCAAATACAATATCGCAGTACATGGATTAAATGAGGTTTGTCTTTTCAACAGGACACTTTTGCAGTGGCTGTTTCCCTCATCACAGGAAGAATCGTTTACATATCCGACCAGGCCGCCACTATCCTCAACTGCAAAAGAGACGTCTTCAAGGACACCAAGTTTGTTGAGTTTTTGACGCCACAGGATGTCAGCGTTTTCTACAGCTTCACCACGCCTTACCGCCTGCCGTCCTGGAGCATGTGCACAGGAGCAGGTAAATCACGGAGGGGAGTTGTTTATATTTGTAAGACGGAGCTGGAGGTAGCGTCACAGATCTACTGAGACTGTGGAGAGTGGCTAGGGTAATAAATCAGAGCAACTCCAAATGAACAGTATATTGTTTTCATATTTAGTATAGGGAATAGTCAAGAAATTATGGATATGTTTTCAAAAAAGAGGTATCTCGCATTTTCTTAATTCGTTACATGATCTGTCTATGGGATAAGTGCAAAAAACATAATCATTTAGACTTGTTCAACATGGTAAAAAAAGTTAATATTATATGGATGGATGTAGTGACCATAGGCGAGGGTGGGATCTGTTCAGGACGCCCCTTAGGGAGACGTTCCGGGCATGTCCCATCGGGAGGGAAGACCCAGGACACGCTGGAGGGACTATGTCTCTCGGCTGGCCTGGGAACGTCTTGGGGTCCCACCGGAGGAGCTGGAGGATGTGTCTGGGGTGAGGGAAGTCTGGGAGTCCCTGCTTAGACTGTTGCCCTAGTGACCCAGCCCCAGATAAGCAGAAGAAAATGGATGAATAGATGTAGTGACATTGGAGTTGGCTCGACGAGAGTTAGTGAACCCTGTGAATGGAAGAGGAAAGAAAAATGAATATGTAAATTCCTGTGAGGTAGGGTGAAAGTTCAAATGTTTTAGGTAAAAAGGGAACCTGTGCATAAACCTAATGAATCTTACTTCCTGATGCATTCAACTCCTGATGGACATTCAACAGTTAATGTCGAAAATTACTCTTTTGATAGATTTTGATAGACCTTGGAAGTTGCCGTTTTGGTACATGCAGTACAGTCCAGCGTGACACGGCTTTTACCTCTTCTAAATGCTAAACGGTCCCTTTTTTAAACAGTGCTTTTCTACCTTCACACACTTCTTATTTGCCAAACTAGAAACGGGTTAAAACACAGTCAGTGAGAAAAGGGGAGGGGGCATTTTCGTCATCAGTAGTGAGTAATTCTCAGTAGGTGATGGCACACGTTCGCACCTTTTTATTATTAGACTTGAAAATGTTTCCCCAAATACAACTGCTTCATGCACTTTGTAAGCAGCGCTACCAAATTAAGCCTTTGCTCACCTAATTACATGTTAAAACACCTGCTGGAGATGACATTACTCACAGGATCCTATTGCCTTTGCTTAAAAACATGCTCTCCCCTATTTCAGAGTCCTCTCCTTCTGACTGTATGCAAGAGAAGTCCTTCTTTTGTCGTATCAGGTGAGTGAACGCTGCTTAGTCTCACCCTGAAACCATCTGCTCCTCGTGGTCAGCAGTGATTTATATTCATACTGCGGCTTCCTCTTCGGGGGCTTTTCAATTTGTTTGTGACATCACTGGCGTACGAGCTTTAATCTGAACCAGTTTCCAGACTAAAAACATACATAAATTACAAGACACCCACAAGAAACTCACAAAAATAAGGCGTTCTTTTGAGGTAATTGTTAATAATGCACGATACTCTTTTTCACCTGGTGCAGAATTCAACATACTTTATACATAGTGGTTTTACGCTGCCCCCTACTGGTGTTTTCGTAGACTGATCGCATGTTTTGTCTCTTTCCAGATACTTAGAATAAAACCAGAACATACGTAGATCATTTTTACACTATTTTACACTATGTTTGTTGTAAACTGCAATAATGATCTAAAACTTTTTACCGACAACCTTAAAAATAAAAATAAACCAATTCTCTGCGGCTTTTCATAGCTGCATTTCACTGTAGCAAGCAGCTTATTTACATTTATATATTTTTTAATGAGTGAAAAATGACATTGTGACATTTTTAAATCCATGAATAAAGTGGGTGGAGATAGGGGGTAGGTGAAAACAGATTTTCTGCACACCAAGTTTCAAATACAGGGCAATAAAGGATTACTTAAATATGCTCGAATCCATTAAAATAGACCTACAACTTTGGGTTAGTTTATGACAAGGGAAAACTGTTGTAAAATTCATGCAAGTCATAGAGTTTGATGTTGTGTATCATATTTTCCTGACTATAAATTGCACTTTTTTTCATAGTTTGGGCAGGAGTGCGATTTAGTCTTATACTTACATGCGATTTTATATGTGAAGTATATGTGTTTTCTTTTATTATTATGCATTTTTTGGCTGGTGCGACTTATAATCCGGAAAATACGGTAATTATGATCTAAACTACTCAATTTAAAATGACATTTCAGTGGTGGGAAGGAGTGTGAGGGCGACCTGCAGTACTATCCCTTTCGCATGACACCATATCTGATGAAAGTCCAGGACACTGTACATGCTGAAGACCAGTTCTGCTGCCTCCTGCTGGCGGAAAGGGTGCACTCCGGTTATGATGGTCAGAGCCTTAACACAATGTACTGTTAAAAGACAAACGCTGTTGAATTGAAATTAATAATGAATGTTTTGTTTGAATATTTTAGCACCTCGGATTCCCACAGACAAGCGTATTTTTACTACCACACACTCTCCCAGTTGTGTTTTTCAAGATGTGGATGAGAGGTAAGTTTTGTCTTAATATGTTTTGTTGTGTTTTCATTAAAGATACATGTGGGAAATATGTAATGTTGCATAAAGAAAGAGGTAGAAGTGCTACTAGGATGTATAGAGATTGTATTTGAGACTGGTCCTCGCACTGAAGAGCACAAAAAGGACAATTTTACGCAAAGTTGCAAAGAACTGAGGCACTCAAAAAGTACAAAACAATTAAAAACCTTTATTACGACATGGCAGATAAAGTAAAAATCATGCCAACTCGGTTCAAACCTTCAAATCGAGACTTATTTTCTACTCTATAATGTTGTTTTTGTTTTCCAGAGCTGTCCCACTTCTTGGATACCTTCCCCAGGATTTGATCGGCACACCAGTCCTCCTGCATCTTCATCCCAACGATCGACCAATTATGCTGGCGATCCACAGGAAAAGTAAAAAAAAACACAACAACGCAAAAGAGGAAGGATGTGTAACATGTCCAAATCTGTAATGTTTTTGTTTTTCTTGTGCAGTTCTTCAGTACGCTGGACAACCATTCGATCATTCATCTATACGATTCTGCGCCCGAAATGGAGAATACATAATCCTCGACACAAGCTGGTCAAGTTTCGTCAACCCCTGGAGCCGTAAAGTGTCGTTCGTCATTGGAAGGCACAAAGTTCGCATGTGAGTGTTTGAATATTGTAATGATCTGATATTTTGAGTTTAGTTTAGAGTTGATGCTGTTTGTTCTTGTTCCTGTTTGTGTTGTTGTAACAAGTGGATGAGAGAAGTAGAATTTTTAGGTATCTGTACTTTACTTAAGTACATTTGACAGTGGATACTTTTTACTTTTACTTCACTACACTTGAGAGCAGTATCTTTACTTTTTAGTCCAGTTAAAAATGTAGTGGAGTAGAAAGTAAAAAGTACTTTTCATATGATTTGAGGGGTTAATTTTACCATGTCTGTAGAAACATCCTGATTAAAGTTTTCAATTTCATGCTTCAGGTTTGAGCAAAACAAAAATAAATACACAAAATTCATAAGAAAAATTAAGAAACTGATTTGTATTGTTACTGTGACCAAAATACGTATCATTTTTAATCAATATCACACATTTACACTTTAATAAATAACAGCACTTGTGTGAAATACTTACTTTTTAGTTTTAAAGTACATTTTTAAACGGGTTCTTATTTATTTATTTATTGGTTTATTTGACAGGGACAGTGTACATTAATAGCATTGCTGCAAATGCACCAGAATTAGCCAAAAGGCTATTTTTCATCTGTTGTCCCTGGACAGATGGCAGACCTGTCCCCTCCTTAAATACTTTTACTTAAGTAGATTGTTCATTTGATACTTTTACTTGGATAACTTTTTATCTCTGTATCTGTACTTGTTTTACTTAAGTAACAAAAGTGAGTACTTCATGCACAGTTTTTGGGGCTCTAGTGAGTTGAGATTCTTGTTGTTTTTCTGTTGTTTTGCTGTTGTTTTGCTGTTTTGCTGTTGTTTTGACATGGGTTACGGTCTACAGTTGCCCTTGTGTTCAAAAAAGAAACAACCAGAATAAATTCCGTGTGTCTCCTTACTCCAGAATGCTACAATTTCAATATATTTGTTAATAATTTTGTTAATATTTTGCATTCAAAGCTCTGACGTCTATTTTTACAATTTCAGGGGCCCTGTGAATGAAGATGTGTTTGTGGCGCCTGTCTCTGCCATTAGGGAGATGAAAACGATGGATCCAGACATACAGGACATAACGGAGCAGATACATCGCCTCCTTTTGCAGGTGACAAATATAAGCCATTTAATCACAACATTTTTATTTAAATGTGATTTTAATAAACGTTAATCATTTCTTTTACTGTTTCTTTTAAACCTCATGTCTTTAGCCGGTTCACAGCTGTGGATCGAGTGGATACGGCAGCATGAACAGCAATGACCACCTTCTGAGCATGACCTCTTCAAACGAGAGCATTAACAATGGCAGCAACTCCAAGATCCACCTAGAGGAGAAGGAAGAGAGCAGCAAAGCAAGACCTGTGCGTTAACCCAAATGGCACTGTGTTCTTTTAAGTTTTGTGAAATAATCTGAAAAATATTGACCTGATCTGACTTTTCACAGCGAACCTTTCAGGAAATATGCAAAGGCATACACCTCCAGAAAAGTCAGGAGCAGCAGACCGTCAAAACAGACAAGAAATCCTCTGGTGGCAAGTTCTGCTTATACCTGAATCTGTTATGTAAAGGATAAATGTATGTTGTCTGTGAATGTAGTTGTAATTATGTCTTTTTTTCCCAGTAGACTCTGTACAAAAGAGCCAGGCTGTGGTTAGACCCAAAGACACAGCAGTCGCCCAGTGGAAAGACACTGGAGCAGAGGAGACCAAGTCCACCTTTCAGGAGGAGCTGGCTTTTAATGATCAAACTGTCTACTCGTACCAGCAGATCAGCTGTCTAGACAGTGTAATCAGGTAAAAGACAAAGACCACTCTTTAAGCCTTTATTGATCAATTGTAATAATATTTCTAATGCTCATAACTGTAACTGTAGGTACCTGGAAAGTTGTAATGTTCCTCTGACCATGAAGAGAAAGTGCCAGTCCTTCTCTAATACCACATCCTCAAACTCTGATGAGGACAAGCAGAAAGGTTGCACAAACATGCAGGTGGCTGAAGGTATGTGCTCGTCCTACTGTGCCTTTATTTGTTACAGCTGTATCTGCCTTTTATCAATAGTCTCGAGGGCTCTCTAATGTACGAATCTCTCTGATTCCTCACAGAACCGGCATTGTTGAAGGTTCAATCTGGCCTCTCCACTTTACATGACCGGGACAAAAAGTCCAGTGATGCAGCCACAGCAGTAGTGGGCACTTCACTGCCTCTACCTGTACCTAACAAACCAGAAAGTGTTGTGTCCATCACCAGCCAGTGTAGCTATAGTAGCACTATTGTGCATGTCGGAGACAAGAAACCTCACCCAGAGTCAGGTACTGTACTCTGCTAGACTGCTCTTTTCTATAATCTCTTAACATTTACTTTACTTATCTAATTCATTTGCACTCAGTGATAAAACCAAATGAGATTGAGTTGGATAAAGAAAATCCTCTTTGTTATTTTGTTATTTTGCTTTGAAAAAATGGTCGATTTAAATATTTGTCAGTTAATTATTAGAAACAGTGGTATTGTTGCTAAATAATTTCTAGAATATGCAGTATGCAATATGCATTGGTAAACTAGTATTTTAAATAAGTAAAACTACTGTTTTTGCATAATTCGGATCAAGTGGAATTTGTTGCAAAAAATGTGTTCCATCCTCGTCTAAGCCCAAAGAGTATTACAAGAAGGGTGGGAGTAGAGATTGTGCTGATCTAAAATGTGATCTAAACCCACCTCAGCTTTTTACCACCTCAAGGCTAAATTAAAAAAGTCAACCCTCTCTTTACTGCGATATTGTTTCTCATCTTTAAAAATGCAGATTGAGTGGAGTGATGTCTAATCTCCTCCTTCCTATTACACTATAGCCAATCCAGTTAGACTTTTTGTATTTTTTTTTTTTTTTGAAAGTTTTATTTTATTTCCGCCCTTGACTTGAACTTCCTTTGTTGTTCACACAGAACTAATAGAGGACATCCCAGGGACAGGAGAACCTCTTGAAAGCAGCCAAAACCCTACTGCGTTCCCATGTGGCGTCTCCACTCCCAGCCAGGAGAGGGAGTCCTACAAGAAACTAGGGCTCACCAAGCAGGTCCTGGCAGCTCACACCCAAAAGGAGGAGCAGGTCTTTCTTAATCGCTTCAAAGAGCTTCGGACGCTCACAACCCTCAAAGCAAACTGCTCTGAGTATCTGGAGCGTCAGAGGGAACAGACTTCAAATGATGGTGACCACCAAACTTTTTAACCCAGAATGAATTCTCTCTGCAATTTTACTTGAGCTTATTTACAAACAACAAATCACTTTTATAAACCCTTTCTTTTTAAGGTTTTAAATTGTTTTAAATTAAACTTTTTTTGTTTGTGCTCGACCTTCCAGTTGTACAAACCACCCGATCATCCAAACAGTGTGGCCCTGGTGGGGAACCCAGCGCTCGGCGAGGAGTGAGAAATAAAAAGACCAAATCGAAGAGAGCCAAGCAGGTGGAGTCATCCGACAGCACGTCGTCTCAGGCCAAGCAACAGCTGCGATCTCCGCTCCTCTTCCATGGCCTGAACCCTACATCCTGGTCTCCCTCAGAAGCATCACAGTCCTGTTTGCCCATGGCCTACCCCGCTGTGATGCCCGGGTACCCCCTGCAGGTGTACACTAGGCCAAACTCTGTGGCTCCCCACAGTGATGCCGGTCCCTCGTGCAGTACACCAAACCAGGGCAGCCCTGCCCAGTGCCCCCTGCACATCCACCATCCTCAATACCCCCCCTCAATGGTCACCCCAGTTGTGGCATTGGTACTACCCCACTACTTGTACCCACAAGTCCCGGGAAATCTTCCACATCAGGCGCTGTACCCTACTGAACCTGGTGGTTATCTCACTCAAATACCCTTAGCCCCAGCTCCGTTTTCTGCCCAAGGTGCCTTTACTGTCCCACCCCCCTTCAATGTTCAAAACCAGTCAAACTTACAAAACACAAACAACCCCCAAACAGGATCCTTCCAGTTTTCTTTAAACTCAGAAATGCCAAAGGGGGCTCCAGAAAGTCAGTCTCGCCCCTCCACACCTCAGTCCGGAGGCGGTGAGGGCACCTCCTCTCCACCTCTGTTCCAGTCGCCCTGCAGCTCCCCCCTCAACCTGCTGGAGCTGGAGCTGTCTGTGCAGGACAACGCTGGGATCTCTGCAGTGGGACAGGGCAATAATAACACAACAGAAAGGGAAAAAGGAGCAGGTGGGAACCAGACCAAGGACAGGGAACTAAAACAGGTAATCCACATACAACTGTTTGGGTCCTGTATATTTACATGTATATTTTGAATTGTTGTTTAGTAAATGCATGAGGTTTGAAATAAATAAATCAGAATGTACCCTGAAAATGCTAAACGAGATTTCTAAACGAGATCAATGCATTCCGCCCACATTTTTATCCCCACTATAAGTTGCGCTGTATCAGATTGTGGTGGGTTATTTGAGGCCTGTGTGTGAGTTGTGGCATGTTTACTGAGACATGATTGTATATGTCTCTTTTTAGGACCATTCTACTACTGTATTCCTGTACCATGTGTAATATCTAGTCAGTTTAGATGAAACATGGGTGTTAACACATGATGTCATTATCCTTACACCCTTTAGCCATCTCTCAGTCTCCTTGGTCCACCAGGACCCTTGTTTTACGTGGACACGTCCTGTGTCTGTGAGCGTTTGTCATGGGATAAACTGTGCTCTAGGCTGGGGGCTCTCAGCTATGAGGTAGGCGAATCATCAGCAAACCTCTTTATTTTTCCAACCACATACTTACCCCCTATGTTATGTTTTAGTTCAGTGTTGTGTTTTCTATACTATCCACAAAGTTTGTAGACATTATTTTAAAACACACATGGGATTAAGTTAGGTATGTATCAAATACACTGACAATGCAAGTCAGAAAACATTTTGTACAATCCCCCCTCCCCTATTTTTATTCCACTAATTTGCATACAAGGCCTCAAAGACTTTGACCATAATACATAAATATCTAAATGGAAAATGGAAAATGTAAGACATGTTTTTCATGCTAATCTCATTGTAGCGTCAGTGTTTACACAGTGGTACATTTGACCGGATGAACATTTTACTTTATAGATCAGCTCACGCGGAGACGGCAACAACAGTGATGCAAATTCTTCATCGAGTGACATGTTTGATGTGATTTTACATGAAGACTCCTGCTCGGGTACAGGTTCTGCCACCTCAGGCTCCATGGGCTCAGCGTCCAATGGCTGTGGGACGTCTAGTGGGACATCCAACAGCAGGACGTCAGCGAGTGGAGGCTCCGCCAGCGGCATCTCAGGTAGTGGAACAAGTCTGGCTTTGTTCTACTTTATAAAGAACCATTCATATAAAACTGTTTATCAATTGTACTTTATAAACATTTCAGTCTTCAGTAGAGCCATTCATATCTGAATGTAGTTACTTTAGTGATGTGTGACGTGGGGCTGTATATGGAATAGAATTATTCAGACTTCATCTATATCTCAGATGGTCTGGTTTACGTTATGTGCTTCAGCTCATAAATGTTTTGATTCTTCTAGGGAGTGACAGTAGTAAGTACTTTGGCAGCGTGGACTCGTCTCAGAGCAGTCAGAAGGTCAAAGTTCACGTGAGCAGCACCGAGGGAAGGCCTTTGAAGATGGATCAGACTGATCACATCATGATGACCTTCCAGCTGCCCTCGCGGTGAGTGAGAGGACGAGGGCGCGGCCAGTGACGATTAAGTAGTGGTGCTGTCATAAGTTCTATGTAATGTTTGAGGATAAGGGTAAGGACTTAAACAGTGAAATCTACTTTTATTTGGAAAGACATTATTGAGGCCCTGGGTTTGGTTCCCGACCAGACAAGACCTTCCCGTGTGGAGTTAATTTAACTTGTTCCTATATAATATTAATCCATCCACTATGTAGATTTTTTATGGATTTGCTGCCTGGTATCCATAGTTGAAGAGAAGATATTGCTCCAGCTCCACTGGCTGCAGTGACAGGGGTTTACCACAAGATGGTCCATGGATAGAAATCTTAATGTAACAGGTGAAGTTTTGACATAGATATCGCTCCATCTGCACAGCACATATTTATCCTTTAACTATGGTACGCAAGTAGATGTAACATTGTTGGGATCCTTTTTCATCAACTAATTGTTCTCTCAAATTACTGTTTCTTGTTGTCTATACTGTGCCAACAGTGACGTGCAGCAGTTGTTGAAAGAGGACAGGGACAAGCTGAAGGTGCTGCAGAAAACCCAGCCACGTTTCACTGAGGAGCAGAAGAAAGAGCTGGTGGAGATCCACCCCTGGATGAAGAATGGAAGTGTGCCCAGGGTCATAGACATCAAGGTATGTGTCCTGTCAATAGAACAAACAAATACTGACTATTGTACTGCATTTCAAGTACTATGCTACTCTGCAGTGTATTTCTGTGTATTCCTGCCAGTGGGACAATAATGTTTCACTGAAAAATAAATACCTTAAATTGTTACTTTAATGAATGCTCCGCAGGTGTGCTCTTGCTGTGACGATGAATCCGAGGTTTCTCACACAGTAGATGCAGAAGATCAGCCGGACATGGAGATGGGAGACACAGAGACAGTGGACCTGTGCTGCCAAAGGACTGACGAGTCCCCAGACACTTTTGCCTTGTGCCACAGTCCTGCCTCTGGTTCACAGACACCATGACAATGAAATACTACCACTGACTCGTGCTTCTTATCCTACTCTGCAGAGCTTGAAAAGAGAGATATATTTTGAGATATAATCACACTGCGCCTCATTTTAACAGTTATTTTTGTTCTTGACCTGCTTCAACAATATTTTAATAACACTCAAAACTACAAATAGAAAGTTTGCTGATGTTGCTGTAAACTGTGGGCTATTTCAGGTGCACGCAGAAGCTGTTGCTGTTAAATAATGAATGTTGCTGTTGTTTTGCACATTTGGGAAAGTCCAGAATTAGCACATCTGGAAAAGTGCATTGTACTGACAGGGAAAGATTAGTTCCATCCATTTTCTTTTTAATCAAGTGATTTATTTAATTTTCTTGTCTAAAACCATAAATACTTTGTTTTGAAAAGCTTAGTTACAATTATATTACAATATTATAATGGACACGGTGTTACAGAAATATGTAAATGAAAAAACATTCCAGTGTAATCATGATCATTATCAGTCTTATGGTTAACGAAAAAGTCCAATAAAACCAACTGTGCTAACCTCAACTGCCTAAAACATCAACCTAACTGTCGGTCTTAGGTTTTTTTTCAATCGCTTTCACACTGATGTTTACATTTCAGCACAAAGTCCCAAACTTGCCACTCAGGAAGGCGGAGCAAATACTCAAATTATAACAATAACTTTGATTTAGTGACATACCGGTCAAATTAAAACTTCAAAGTCAAAACTGCATCTTTAAATAGGACAACGGATGTAAAGTAGCTATTGTGCTAATTCCGGCATATTTACATTGATGCTGTTTGTTGACATGTTGATTAATATGCACTGTCCTAATTAAAATAAATAAAAATAAATAAATAAATAAAAACTTTTTGTCCAGACTGTCCACTAAACACAAAGTCTATTGACCAAAGACAGAGGGCACAACTTAACACACAGGAACCACAAAGTGAAGATATTTGTAGATTATAGAAATACTAGAAACCACTATGTCTGGACCAGGTTACGCTCCAGAGCCTCCACTGTTTAAATGTGAAACTGTATTTTAAATAAGATGTAGCACATAACTCACTCTCAATTCTCAGTTTACAGAGGCTTTCTCTGGGCAGTCATGAAACATTCTGAACTGTTTTGTGACTTAAGTGAATAATTTTGTGTTCAAAAGATGCCAGATATCGCTCCATCTTATAAAATGTTTGAAGAAAGTGTGCCAAAGCGATTGATAAAACTGTAGCTAGATGACCTATAACAGTGTTATTAATAATGTCTAGAGATGTGTTTAAGTGGAACATGGTCTTTACAGATGTCCTGTAATGTCGGGGGACGCCACTTTCCTAGACATGGAAAAAAAAGCTACAAGAAAAAGATTCAGATTAAACATAATTTTAGTCTAGATTACAGTGAGATTAGGAACAATTATGTCTGAAATTGTACAAATTGGTTTTGTGTGTAAACATGAGAAATAGTGGACTAATGATTATTCAGTTTAAGCTGATTTTCTACTCTCGTGTTCAATTTCGTAGCCTTTGTAATGTTAAAATATTGATGTCAATTCTGTGGTGTTGCTTGTGGCTGTGAATTCTTTTGTTTTGAGCTGTGACTTTTTTGCTGACTTTTTGTCAAAGCCAACATTGTGTGTTTGTACTTTTACATGAAATGTTAGCCTTTATAAAGAAATACTTCACTACATCTGAAGGACTGGACCAGTTTAGATGAATAATTAGGGCTACATTTTTAATATGAATTCTACCTTTATATTTGCACTACCTATGAGACGATGTTGGTTGGCTGAAAATGTTTAGAAAGAGAAGCATCCTGATGCTCATGCTTCAGAGGTTCATTTTAGGGTTATTGCACGGCCGTAAAGCCGCGTCCAGATACTCTTTGGGCTTCACGGAGCATTTCCTGGTGTGTTTTATTAGTTCAACAGCAGCTTTTTATTTATTTTTAAAAATGTACTTTTATTCTAAATTGCTTGGGCATTTTTGTTTAATAAAATGTTAATATATCACAGATGTATTTATCACTTTTGCACAGAGCACAACATGTTATTGGAAGAAAAAAACAATCACATTATAAGTGTGTTCATGTCTGTCCAAATCAGTCTGAGCAGTAAACTTACACTTTGTTCAGGCCACTGGGTTTTGTGCATTTCCAGACCCGCCTGATCACTGCACACTCGTCTTCTCAGAGGTTCTGACTTGGACCAAGGTGTGAACATTTACAAATGTGACTCCTGCAGCGCCTACTGACACCTGACACTGATCAGAGCTGGACTGCATTTATGTGAGAATAAAATGTAGAATAAAGTAATAATTAAGCTTCTACAAGACAACATTGTCAAAAAATGCATCGACTAAGATAAATGTTAGTAAATGGCCAAATATAGTGACTACCACCACCGTGCAGACTACTACACTTCTGTAGGTATCTGTGGTGTAGCCAAACACAGTACCATGAGGTATGCATCATTCACATATAAGCTCCTAATGTTTTTACTCCTGCACTGAGCAGCACATGTAGGCCACAAACATCTTTCTGTGTCTTTAAATGACTGTACATTTAAACATAGGCCTACAGACCTGTAGACGCAGGTCCTCTTGACCTACTCAGACTCTTCTGGAGCAGTCTCTGGCTGTTTGGACCAGAGTTGCCAAAGTTGTCCTGAAGCTGTTCTGTTTTACTGTTTTTAAAAATGATAATAGACACAGGCACAGCATAAAAGTTGAAGTAGTATATAAATATCTGAATATATCCACAGTCTGTCTTTCTCTTCAAAAGAACTGTACAAGTGAGTGATCTTTGCAAAGCAACTCCAGTAACATATTACATACAATTTTATTATACATTTCCAAAATAGAAATATTCAAAGAGCTTGTATGGTGCCTTTCAGGTCTGTCCCACACAACATCCCAACAGCAGTGTTCTAAATACTAAAACCACACAGCAGTATCTATCTGCAGTACAAGAACAGTCTACCATGGCCTCCACATGGACTTGGAGAAATAGGAAGGTGAGCACAACACATTGGACTCTTCTGATGAGACATGACTGTGCTCTGACTCCGTCTCCTCCAGGTCTGAGCAGAGGTCATCAGAGGAGGAGGAGGGAGCAGGAGAGACCAGGCCCGAACACAGGACCTCAGTCAGGGACCAGCCGGGCAACTCTGCCAGGCTGTCGGGCACCAGGAGCCTGAGCCGGTCCTCGTTGTTCAGGGGCATGTTCTCCAGGAGGTGGTTGAGGAGCTCGGTGGCTACAGAGGGCTCTATGCTCGGACAGCTGGACACAAATGTGTGTACATCATGCATGCACTGAACGTATCCCGCAGCAAACCGTTCACATGCATCTTGGGTCACTGCGTCCACTTCTGCAAAAAAACACACACCAACAATTCACACAATGGGCCATTCTATTTGGTTAAAGTTTTATTTTCCAACACATACATTCAAATAAGAGTAGTCTTTCTAATCATCGGGTCCAGGTTACTGCATTTTAGTGCTCTGAAGGCCGGGGTGACCAGATTTTTAGAATTAAAAACTAGGAAGAGACCCGGGTTGGGACGGTTGTTATGAATAAAATTGTGAAAAGTGCGTAGGATTGTCCATTCTTGATTAACAAGTGGGTCATTTATAATCTGAGGGACTTCTGTCAGTGCAACAGACTTGATTTTTTGCCTTATGGTTATTTTGATGCATGTTTTCCTGTATTTTACCTAAACAAATGACAATATATTGATCCCTTTACTGTTGGCGGGCATCAGATTGGTCAAAAAAGGGACAACTGAGACATTTCTTGTATAAAACTGGGACAAATCAGTGGTTTTGTATAAATCTGCTGGGACAGGGGACACAGGGCTCAAAACAGGACATTATTGTGCTTCATGGGAGGCTCTTTTAGTCTTTTTAGTGCAAAATATAATCAAAGTAAAGTCTCAGCAGACCCGCTTGGGCCAAATCAGACCCCGCTGGAGGTCTTGGCAGTTTGGTCCTTGACACAACTGTCTTAGGGGGTATTGCAACTAACCTGAGACTGCCAAAGTTGTGAGTAGAAATAACTTTTTCTCACCGTGCGCCATGTTCTGTAGAATCCTCTCCACTCGCCTCACCGTCACCTCCAGCACTTCAGCATTCTCCATCTTCACCTTCAGAATCAACAAGTATCAGTCACACAGGACAATACACACAGTTATTGGGGTTTGTGTTGAGTCTCTGAGTCACATCTTACATCTGCGTCCGGGATAAGAGCTCGGAGTTCTTGTAAACTTTCATTGATGCGCGCTCTTCTTTTCTTTTCTACGAGGGGTTTCCGTGTCTGCGTCAAAATACACAAAACATGCGCATTAACCTGTGTGCCAAAGTGCAAAATGTAAGTGCTAATGTGGATTTAAACCTTTCTATCAGAGCTGTCTCCGTTCTTGTCACTTCTGCTCCGGATGGGGGCCATGTTGCTGCTGCCAAAGTTCCGTTAGAGACCAGTGAACAGATGGTGCGTCTTTTACGCACAGAGGCGCGCGGTCGTTAGTGACGGGCACTGGGCCACAGGCTGAGAGCTTTATACGAAAGTCTCATTTAAATAACAAAGGAGCAAGTGGGTAGGAGAACAGGACACCTCAGGAGGCTGCTCAGTCCTGTATCCCGCCAGTGTATCCTCATAGAGCCTCTGTGTGGCACGACTACTCCATATATTCACACTGATAAACCTTATTCATCAGCTTTTGGCACTTCATATCGTGCAGTAACACAGTTTAAAGCATTCAGTGAGTAATTAAAACCAGCCTAATAACAAGCAAATCAACAAAAATTTAAGTATTCTTCCTTTACAGGCTTAATTTGTATTTGTATTTATTCAGTGTGTTTATGTTGCACTTTTTCACCGTATCAAGTTCCTAGTTTGTGAACTGTGTTCACAGACTATGGCAATAAAAGTCTTCTGATTCTGATTCTGATTCTGATTAAGATGCTGAGTTATGGCCTCCCTTTTCTTCATTTGCAAAAAAAAAATGTATGTATACGTCATTGTTTAATACTAAAGACCCCCAAATCATGTCTGTATGACGTTTGTGGTCTTACTGATTTTAAAAAGGTACTACAGTCTCAAGGTTGACCATTTTCAGAAATAAAAACTGGGACACACTGGGGTTGGGGCGGTTGGTCACAATAAAACAAGGAGTTAAGGACATCATTAGACACTTGGTCCATTCTCCACTCAGCTGTGAATCAGTTTATACAAGGAGAAAGTTCTGTCATTAAAACTGAGTGCACTTTTTGGCCTTCTGGCAGTTTTCAAGCAGTTTTCTGTATTTGAACAAAACCATTTCACAATATATTACCGTTTTTACTCTTGGCGAGCATCAAATTGGTCAAAAATAGGGACACCTGAGACATGTCTTGCACTGGGTTAGAGTCTTCTGGGAAATAAGGCACAGGGCTCAAAGCTGGAACGGTCCCGGGTAAATTGGGACGTCTCATAGGTCATGATAATTACTATTTGGATTTATTGTTCAATACATTATAGATGGAACAATTCCTTTTCGGGGTCAATATTTATCGTGGGCACTTTTTGGTATTTTTCTGTTCTATGATAAGATCTGAGCTGTAGAGGGAGGAAACAAAAACTTTTATGACTTATTTTTGCTATTAATGTATAGCAGTTCATGTTTTAGAATAGATTTTGGAGGATATTCCTGCTTTAGGGCTGTTGTATTTGTGGCATAAATTAGTTTCAATATTATCATTTATCATTTATATTGTCTTTACCAATACATCACTCTTCAAAATGTCGTATTGTGACAATAACGTCTGGTGACCCAAGTCTCATCTGAGTTGCATAAAGTGCATAAACCTGCAGAGAGAACACATACACACGTTTCTCAGTATATAGGCCTCTGCACTGAGAGATATGAGATATATGAGGATATGTCTCATGTGAAAGCTCAGAACTTCCAGAATTCACTCACTGAGCTGCAGAGGCTGCACTTAAATCAAATGGATTTCAGCAGTGAAACTGGAGCCCCGAGTGAGAGACTCATGTTACTCTGATGATTGGATCAGATTTGTAGAAAGATATTTGATTTGAACACAGTTACCTCAGATCAGAAGTTTATGAAATTTAAAATCAAAATTTTACACACAGTTCCTTTAATAAATGTTAAGAACATATAAGAACATGTTTCAATTTTTACAATAAATTGTGATATGTCTTAGTCAGGTGTATTTTTATATGCAACTACTGGAACAATCTGCACATTATTTATGTTATAACTTCAGTAAGACAAGCTTTGCAAATTAAAATGTATGAGCTCGTGAGGAAATATCCACTAGGCAAAAATGTACTTAATTTTACAAGTAGATCTTGGTTTCTCAGACCATAACAGCCTCATATGAAATTTTAACCTTATATTCCAAGATAAACTCCAAAAACATCCAAGATAAAATCCAAAAAGTAGAGCTTTTCCCTTCCTACAATTGTGGAGGGGCCCTCAGTGCATGAGCAGCAGAATGTGGACAGTCATGGTTATGTGCATATGTACATATGAGATGAGGATGATCCATGATTATGCACATATGTGATGAAGATGAGACCAGGAAATATATTTGCATGTGTTACTTCATTATCATACCATTACACAGACTACATGCGTGTGATTCTCATTAAATTAAGGCATACATTAGCCATTTCAAATATTTAGACCACAAACACAGTGTACATGACTTAAGTGTGTGTATATTTACAGTGTATCTAAATATGTACTACATTTTATTTATATTTGCGAATACAATCACCTTATATAGTGGAAATGGACCCTTTTACTACTAGCTGATAATTATAGTATTTTCCATCTTCAATTCTGCTCAGTTACCAAGAGTTTTCCAACATCCCAACATTTCCGGATGATCCGTGATGAAAAAGGAGGTGTAGCTTTAAATAAAATACGGAAAGCCTTACCATATCTGGCACTGGCCTTCAGAATAAAGTAATAGTCTGCTTATTAACCCGTAATTAACTAAACAGGTTATATAAATTCAAATATATGAGTAGTATCTGTTTTAAAATTATTATTAAACAATAAATGAGCAACAAAAGGAGATATTTTTTCGATTCTGTATGAAATTATCGGTAACAGACTCTTATTTTGACAGCTACGTGTCGGCTTTTCCTCGAGACCCACACAACGTTCGTTCGTCACAGAAGACGCTCTTCTGACGTCACTGAGTCCCGGGGGCGATCCGGTGCCTCGGTATAAAACTGTGTATCAGCGCTGTGGATGGACGCAGTGCAACTAAAACAGAACCGAGACAAAGCAGCGAGCAGCCGCAGAAAACATGGTGAAGATCACGTTTCAGCCAGTTTCGGCGCAGAAGCCAGAAAAAGACAACGATGAAGACAAGATCGTTATCCCCCAGGCCCACGTGAGTTTGTACACTTTGTCCCGTCTTTGTTTGGGCTGTGGTCGTGTCAGGGTCTGCATCCTGCAAACACCACCTCAGCAGGTTCTCAGGCTTCATTATACTTCTATAGTGATCATAATACTACAGTGATTATAATTGTACAGTGATTATATACTTCACTCTGTTTATTCTTTTACTCACTGATTTTCTTTAGTTGCAGAAACTAAATATTTAAAAGGACTAATTGTGAAATATGATCTAAAAGATATAATAAGTATTTAATGCAGTAATAATAAAGCATCTGCACTAGTAGTAAATACTTTAATTAGTAACAGGCCTACAGTATGTAAAAATAAAAACATAACTGGATGACGTCTCTGCAGGTTTCAACCTCGCGACTTTCACATTACGTCACCTTGTTTTGTCAGTGTAGGTGCTCTCTGCAGCTGGGTACTCTCTGCAGCTGGGTGCTCTCTGCAGCTGTGTGCCTTTTAGTTTGGAGTTGAAATTCTGCAGTCTGTTTGCCCATGAGTTAATGTTCAAGGTTTTGTCCGTGGGTAAAAAGGAGAATTCAACCACAGTCTCACAGAATGGTGCATCTTATATTCCCTCAGTAAAGATTACTGCACCTGTAGTGGACTCAAACCAGGAGCTTAATCATTATCAGCCCATGTTACTCTAATGCATGTGGGGGAAAATCTGTTGTTTCATGTTCTCATAATTAAGAAAGAGAAGTGGAAATATTTTCTTCATGATGACTTTCATAATTTATATTGACAAAAATGGCATTTAAAATCAAGTTGAAGCATAACTTTCATCTTATTTTACTTATACTTTATCCTCAAAAAACTGCAACACACAACAATTTTTGAATTATTTCCTGGATAGTAGTTGGGAAAGTTGGTGTTATCCAAGGTTTTTCCATATAGAATATGCCCTATGCAAATGCAACACTTCTTTAGAGTTGTGATGCATCTTCTATATATAGGATCACAGATTGTGATCTCAAAGGATTCTGGGAATCTGATTGGTAGAGACAGTAGCACAGGCGTCACAGCTGATGTGTGAAGATCTATAAATATGGGTGATTCTACTAAAAGACCCCTACTCTACGCAATAGCTTTTGTTCTGACTCCCACTGAGGGCTCCAGGGAACTTTCTGCAAATAAGGATTGTGGAAGTTGTCCTCTAAGAATAGCACTAGACGGCCACGTGCCAACGTCTTCGTCAGAGCTTGTCACACAATCTGTTCTTCCAGCTTCCGCTCTCCATGGCAACAGTAGTAAGGATGACACCAGATTGACTGAGAGACTGTGGGTTTGGACCTGACATGTTTCTTCTCTGCCCAGTTTACGTCTGCCAGACGTCTGCCATGATTGCATATATAAATGATGTCCCTATAGTTAATCACAAGCGCTGAGAAGGCGACATGTCTTCTAGATATAAAATGTATTGGGCCACACATAATTATTTAAAATGAATTTTACTTTTCTTAACTGTGTTGGTGTTGATTTTTTTTTAACCAATTCTCTTCTTGTTACAGGAGCACCTGACTCTTCCTGTAAGGTCCAAACGGCCTTTTCCCACTGGACTCTTCTGCCTTGCGTTTGGTCTGGTCATCTTCATGTTGGGATTGATAGTTGCTTCTGTGTATGTTTATCGCCACTACTTCATATCTCAGGTGAGCCAAGATTTTCAATGAACATAACTGTCCTAAAACTGTTTCATATTAATCTGGGGAAACAGTTTGGTGCATCTCTTGCTGATGTAGTTTTCTTTTTGTCTCATTTCCAGATGCCTGAGGACAGCTTGTTCCACTGTCGAGTTGTCTATGAGGATTCAGTCTTTGCTCCTCTCAGGGGTCGCCAGGAGCTTGAAGAAAATGTTGGCATCTACCTTGAAGACAACTATGAGCAGATTAGTGTGCCTGTGCCACACTTTGGAGGGAGTGACCCTGCTGATATTATCCATGACTTTCACAGAGTAAGATATTACAATATGTAACAATATCATATTTATGGTTAAGACTTTTTTGTGACACATTGAATTTGTTTATTTCAGGGGCTCACTGCTTATTATGACATTGCCCTGGACAAGTGCTACATCACAGAGCTGAATACGACATTGGTGATGCCTCCACGGAGTCTTTGGGAGTTGCTAATCAATGTCAAGGTGAGGCACCTTGGTTTGTGTCTTTATTGGAGAATATTACTGCATGAGAATGTGTCAGTAGCTTCTTTTGGCCCATCCACAACTAATGCCTGATGTGCTTGTCTTGCCACAGAGGGGAACATACCTTCCTCAGACCTACATCATTCATGAGGAGATGGTGGTGACCGGGAGGGTGAGGAGCTTGAGGTCACTTGGTCCTTACATCCACAGGCTTTGCTTCAGCAAAGAGACTTACCGCCTTCGACGCCGTAGTCACAGACGTGAGTACACATTCTCTTCCACTTCCTCTGACTCTAGCCATACCACCAAAATCTACATCAAGCAAGACTGCATTCACACATAGAGTTGTGTAGGCGTAAACTTGTTGTGAGAAGCCTCGTACAACAAATACAACCACGTTCACTCCAAATAGGGCATTTCTCCCAAACTCTGCAGATCTTGTCCATGTTAGAATCCTCCTCACAGGCTGCCTGTGGCTACGTGGGAGGCCAGGGAACTTCCTGCTCCGTGACTCACTACAGTGGACACATCCACACAATGTGGAGGAGGCTGTGATGCACAAGTGATTTCTGTGTCGTTGGAGGCTTTGATTGGAGCAGGAGCCTCAGAAATGATGCAACAAAATTCCCTTGTAGTACATATATGGATGTGATTTCTCAGGGATAACCTCAGATGATTCATTCACTGTTGCATCGAGAAACATTACCAAGCCCAGGTTTCATTATTATTTACAGTTTCTCAAAGATGGCATCCTCTGTTTGATCTTCCAGGTGTGGAGAGGCGCGAGACACAGAAGTGCCACAGCATTCGTCACTTCGAAAACACGTTTGTGGTCGAGACTCAAATCTGTGATCGGATGTAAACGTCTTGCAGAAATTCCGACTATTCAACACTGAAGCCAACCTGAAACAATACCTCCTGAAACCTTAGGCTTTACTGCACTTTACGAGCAAGTGTTTGTCCCACACTATATCTGTGTCTGATTTCTGTGTTGATGTGGAACAAACTTAATTTGTCACAGATTTTTGTTTTTTTTCTGGACTTTTTAAATGTGTCTGAATATACTGTATCTGTAGCTCGTCCAGCGTGGCAACATTAATGTCGAGTGTGGATTTGTTTTCACGCAGTGCTATGTCTGTGAGGGCTCTGCACTCTGTGTCTTAAATAGTTTGTTTTGTTTTTAAAGCAAAAATTGCAAAACTTACCTCATAGTTTAGACACTTCTTAAATGATTCATTATTCAATGTTGTATATAATATCTTAAGCAATATAAATTGTAAATGATTTTCCTTCTTAAAATATTTCCTGCATATATTTGTATATAAATGTTTTCATGAATAGTCATTTCTTAGTTTCTGGTTTGGTATGACACTTTTCATATTTCTTTTGATTTTATGGCTTCAGACTGTATTTAGAAGCTGCGCTTTAGAGAAGCAGGAGAACCAAAGTCTATGATGGGCTGAAGTGCGTTAGACTAGAAGTGAAATGGTAGAGATTATATCACTTACTGTAGAATTATGGCATCAAAGCTCTTTCTGTTGTGTTCTTCCCCGTCTTCACTTTGACTGTGGTTTTCTTAAACCCCTTTGGCATAATTCAACACTGTTCATTACCAATTGAAATAATTGGGCGGCGTTTCTAATGTAAAATTGTCTCTGTTGACAGAGACGTCTCAAATGTGTTCATATTTCATATTATTTTGCTGTACATGAGATTCTTGTAATATCTTTCTGCTTTAAAATAAATAATGAACCTTATGTTTTTGGGTCTTATTTTTAAATAATAGATCTTTAGACATAAACAATATTGTTTGGAGCACGTTTGGGTTTGAAAAAAGATGTGACCTTTTATTCCCTTAAAACAGTCACTACGAGTTTAATAATAAAACACAATTCACCTTTTTTCTTCAAATGTATTTAGTTATATATGTGTCAAATAAATTAAAACAAACAAAATACTGTTAACAAAAATAGGGAAACTAAGATGATATTATAATGTATGTGTAATGAATGAATTTACAAAAGATACAAAAGCTTATAAAAATTATTTACATATATGTGTCTGTCTTGCAAAAAAATAGGGTTGGGTAATTTTTTTTATATTATAATGTTTCAAATTATAGTAATAAAAATTTGAATAAATATGAACATTTATGTACATATGTTTTATCTTACACACCAATATTAGACTTTATTTTCTATCTTACTACAGACCTTTTTACTTTACAGTTGCGTTATCTCAAGACTAAAACAAGCTGCCGTTGTCACAGATAAACACAACAGCTACAGAAATGTCCACATGTGTTGTCTCAAATATCACGTTTCCGTTTTCGTGTTCGTGGTCAGTGGAGTCAGGTGCTTTATTGCTACAGACTGGTCCGCTCTGACAAGTCATTTAGTCCTGGTTTGTGCAGAGGTCAGACTTCAGACGTGCTGAACGTGGGCCTCCTGTGGCTGCTCGTAGATAACTTCAACATCTTCCTGGTGCTCCTGGCCTCCAGAAAAATGAAGTAATAGCAGAGAGCGTCCAGGCAGCAGGTGACGTTGGACAGACACAGGGCGAGCTGCAGGAACAGACTGATGCGAGTCTTTGAGTCACAGTCCACAATCTCGCCCTGGTGGACCTAAAAGCAGTGTGTAAAGCCATAAGTCACTGAGTTTCTCCAGAATACATGAAACTTTAAATGACTACACTGTTACGCACAATGTCATTTTGTTTTCTGATCCACACCCATTAACACTTATAGAATATGTTTATGTTCAGGTCACACAGATCCTAAAATTACATCAGGGGATTAAGTTGTTTTGTTTTTCTCTTTTCCAACTAAACAGCCTTTACAAATATATTAATACATATTCAAAAAAGTCACATTATAATTATAAATGTACATGTGTGCGTGTGTGTATATGTGTAATACTAATAGATTTTTATTGTGGCCTATTCAATAAATATAAATTAATCAAATATAGCACTGACAAAATTACAATGACCAAATTACAAGAAGTATTTAGGTCAGATCGCCTTTCAGCCGTCGACATAATCTTATTTATTTTGCTTTGAGTATCAAATCCTGTTTTTCTTAAGTTAAAACTAGTAAAACTGTGTGATCTTTTTGATGTATAAAGCAGATAATCATAAGCTCCCCTTTGTCTACAGATGTTATTCAAACAGAGAGTCAAAATCATCTTAAACGAACAGGTAGATTTAAAAAAAAAAAAAAAAAGTAAGATTAAACCAGTAAAAAACATTATTGTATTTCTGTTTCGAGGGGTCACTGTGTGGAACAATCTTGATGATAAATTAAAAAGCTCTTACACAATAGAAGCATTTAAAAAGAGGCATTAAACATTACTTTTTAACTCAGGAATGATTTATATGAACTGCTGTGGGTTTGTGGTTTTTAGTTTTTCATTCGTTACATTATGAGTCATATTTTGTAGAAGTGTTGCTGCTTTTCTTGGAATTCTTGTGCTTTGTTATTATTAAATAGGGTTAGACGTTACAGTAAAAGTCTATTTTACTTCAGCCTAAACCCTTTTATGATAGAAAAGTTATGTACAACCTTATGCAAGTTGAATAATGTTTGATTTTGAATGTAATGACTGAAGAAAATACTACAAATTCTGTGCGTATATATTTGTATTTACTGTATTATCACTGTCCTTGTGTGTTAAAAATGAACCATAAGCCTGGATTAAAGATGAATTTAATTGAATATTTGGTAACCAGCTCAACGTTCTACCTCTCAGTGCTCACCAGGAACTGCAGCAGGATGGCCAAGTGACTGGGCGTCAGGGGAAGCAGGAACGAGCACAGACTGCTATAGATGTACTTTATGTAGGCTCTGCTCTGCGGGCTGTGCTGCTCCAAACCCTGCAGCGCTCGTATGGTCCTCACCGAGCAAAACACCACGACCAGGGCGGGCACCAGGAACCCAAACACCTGAAGGCAGACGATCACCAGCGGCCTCCAGCCTTGTGGGGAAAAACTATGAAAGCAGTGGATTTCAGCGCCTCCTGGTTGTCTAAAACTGGAGATAGTCGTCGAAATGACCACGAGAACCAGCGCCCACACGCCTACGCAGATCACCAGGGCTTTTCTGCGTGACCTCCGCTCTTTGGCCTTGTACGGCTGACACAAGGCCAACCAGCGCTCCACGGATATACTCGTGATAGTGTAGATGCTGCCGTAAATTCCGAAGAAGTACAGGCCTTCCAGAGCGGAGCAAAGTCTCTGCATGTGAGCCGGCCACAGGTGATTGGCGGCGTGCATCTTGAAAGGAAGAGGAAACAGGAGCACGAGGTCCATCAACGCCAGGCTGGTCATGTAGACGGTCGGCTCAGTCCATTTGGGAAGAACGTGGCAGAAGACAAACAGCGCTCCGACGTTACTGACAGAACCGAGGATGAAAATGGGCACGTAGATGACGAGCTCCAAATGTTTCATCAGGTCATCCACAGCTTCAAAAGAACAGTTGGTTGTCATAGTGGAAAAGAAGAAGAGCAGCTGTGGAGAGATTTAAAAAACAACCACAAAAAAAAAAAAAAAAAAACAGAAAAAGAAAAGATTTGAGAATGATGCTGAGCGAGTTCCCACAGTCAATCAAAAAAAACAACTAAAAACCACCAAAACGAGTGGGTTTAAGAAACTTTTAGTCACTAGTGTTTTGAAATCACAGCTAAACACACGCACACTAACACCAACACACACAACAATCATCACATTTAATCCAGTTCTTGCCTTAAAGTTTCACTAATTAAAATAATCACTAAATCACCAAATCACTAAATTAATCTTAAACTGATCAACACAATTATGTAAGTCAATGTTCAGTTAAAAAATAAGACATTTCAACAACTTTATCTTAT
Source organism: Periophthalmus magnuspinnatus (assembly GCF_009829125.3). Lineage (NCBI taxonomy): Eukaryota > Metazoa > Chordata > Actinopteri > Gobiiformes > Gobiidae > Periophthalmus > Periophthalmus magnuspinnatus. The sequence goes on along the minus strand of NC_047142.1, from coordinate 4,423,926 downwards.
GCAAATATAAAAAAAAGTGCACTGTGTAGATAGATTTTCATTAAGATTTGGTTCATTTTGGCTCATTTAATTCCACATGCATCTTCATTCAAACAACCGTCAATCATCAATACACATTCATATTTAATCTTTCACCTCCGCAGTGTCACTTTCCACTGTTGCACCTCTGAGAACGTGGAGATGAGTGAAGTGTGAGTGAGATCTTACCGTGCTGATGTTCAGTTGTTTTCAGGTCATGTGTGGCAGTCTGCACAGCACCAGCCAGACAAACTTCTGCTTTCTTTCACTTAAGTTTCATCACTTCCTGACTGATGCCACTCTTCATGTAGATAGATTTTTTCAAAACAAAACCCACATTACACTGTACAGTCTTTCAAGTAAAGCTGTGCCCCAAAAATGATTTACTATTTATTTAAAATGATCCATGAATTCTGTCTTGCAACTTTGAATTGTTTTAACGCAGGTTCAGTAAAATGTTTAATGTAAAAGTTAAAATGACAAACATCACTGGGGTTTTTTTTGTTGCGGGCAGAATTTCCTAAAATTGACAATGCCACTTTCATATGACCATCATGTGAGAAACAGTTTGACAGATTTCAACTGTTGTTCACACTTTATAGTGAGAGACATGTTGGTTTTGTGTTTGGTTTCAGGTGCTGAGGTGGCAGCCTGCAGGATATGGGTTGACACTGATTTTATCTTTTCAGAAAGTACTTCAGAACCACAAATATAATTCTTGTGCACTGACAGCAGGAGCAACAGGTCTGAAAGATATGAATCGTGTGGCCAGACAATGTTCTAACAAACAAAACTAATAAAGTACAAATATAAAATACATTCTAAAACCTTTGAAACCACATTTATTCTTTGTACATCTAGAACATCAAAACACAAAATGATTGACCAAAAATTGTAATGAAAAAATACTGAATACCTTTAGAATAATAATATTAGTCTGTTGGGACTGAAAGATCAGGTTTACTTTTATAAACTGTATTTGGCATCAGAGAAAACACTGAGTGTGATCATTGATAAAGTTTCCATGTCTGAGGTCCCTCTTTAACTCCTCATTACTCACTTTGTATTTGTAAAAATATAAATCTACATATCTATTGTCATCTTTGCGTTCTACAAATATATGAGTTCAAAATAAAAACAGATGGAAAAAAACAAACAAAACACAAATAAGACTAAAGATGAGTTGGAGCTCTGAAGCCACTGTGTCTTTACAGCAGCATTTTGCACTGGAAGAACCAGCCAGTTTCACATTGTCTTTGAGGGTGAACATTTAAACATGAAGCTTTGAACAGGAAATCTAAACTTAGGCTGTTGCCTTAAAGGGACCTGCCACATTTAGCATCTAGCGAAGCAACTCATCATTGATGAGGAGGAAGGCAGTATGGGAACTGAGAAGTCGACAAGACACCCCCCTAAAAAGAAAAAAAAAAATCACAAACTCACAGTTCTCCAAACACGTACACTCTCATACCACTCTCACACATGCACGAGGCGGGGCTTTAGGAGGCTGTGAACTTTCTGAGGGCTATGACGATGAGGGCAAGAAGGACAGACGCTCCCAGGAATGTTGCTATCACGATGGCTGTGATGGCCCCGGGCCCCAGGGAGTCTGTATGAACATAAAGACAGAACACTTAGTCATCTACAGATGAAGGGAACTAAAAATGTTCACATTTAAAACTGTAACTCTTGGAGATTGGGATTGTAGTCTTTGGTAAGAAAACAGGACCATGCACCTTCTTCCTCTTCCACAGTCTGGTTGTGTGTGGTGTCCTCGTAGTCGTCGGTTGCAGGTAACCCTGTTGTTTCGTGGAAGGTGTCTTTAGTGGTGACTTCAGTGGGTAAGTCATCTCCGGACGTGTCCTGGCTGTCTTGAGACGTTAGTCCAGGATCTAGTGTTTCTGTAAAGTGCAACAGTTTAATGTGAGACTGGTGGAAATGTATTGGTTTGTGAGAGGAGCTATAGTTACTTCAGAGTGTCACTGCCTAACGGCTCAGGCCCTCGTATAAAGGCGTCTTTGTAGGTTACACATCTCACCGTTTATCCACAGATTATATTAACATGTTTTATTTTCCATTAGGACATAACCACACATTTATGCTTAACATCAAATAAACTAAAATAGACCATGTTAACACAGAATGAACCACATTTTGATAAATCAGACTGATGTCCAAACAGGTTTACTAACCCCTTGAAATCTCTAAAATGCACCTCCAGTTAAAACTGAAGGTAAAGCTGCTGCCTGGAGGAACAAACTGATGGACAGTAGATTGAGCATTTCTTGTATTGAAGTATACATCACTAAAAAAACTTGTAAGCATGGAAAAAAAACACAGATGCAATGTCTGTGAAAGGCCTATTCAAATGTTTGGACAAGAAACTGATCCCACTTCTTCTCAGAACGCATGATTTCACTCGCTTTTATGAGATGGTTGACAAAAGACCCTCTTTATCTTAATTTGAAAAGTAAATTACAATATTCAGAACATTCAGCTATTCAAATATACAAACCAGAGAGATCTTAAACGTCGTTGTCTTGTAATCAAACAGCCGTTAAGCCATTTGTGTGAAGTCCTAATTGCAAAGGGAGAAACATTTGATCCTCATCTTCAGAAGTAAATAAACTCCGCACACAAGCCAATGCATTCACTGATCCCATCGTCAACGGGACGCACACCAAGAAAACCAACATGTTTACCCTGTGCTTATTTAACACGACTTATTTACTTTGTACCTTCTGGCGCCCACCAAAAACTCTCTCAACCCATTTTCCTTCTATAGAACCCTAAAAAAACTACTTTATGGGAAGTGGAGAGCATAATTCATAGGATTACAACACACACCCCCGGGTACAGTCTAGTCACAAATGTTTGGCTGTGTAATTTCTGTGTTTTGATGCTCCTGTGTTGACTCTGTCTTGTGAGAGCTTCCTGTGGACAAACTGGCTCGAGGTTTGGAGTTTGGGGCCTCCAGCCAACATGGCCATCAATGAGGCCTTGAGCTGGAGGCACAAAAGGCAGCTTGTGCGGTCGACAGCCAGTAACAACCAGCCCAAGCCCAAAGCAGGTACGAACCGGCCACTCCATGTCAAACAAACTTGTTTATTAAATAGTGTCTATGTGCGGAAACCTGTCTCGTAGCAGGGCAGAAGGGAAAATTAAATATGGTCTCACTGGGTTGGAAGGAGTTATATCATTTTTTTATTTTTTATTTATGAATAATGTTATATTTTTTACCATAGCAGGTCCAATGTCCCTTGATTTGACTGATTAATCACAACAAAAGTGATTTAACGAAGCCAATTATCCACAGAAAGCTCAAAGGTGCTGTCATATTCTACGTCAAAAAACTAGTTTGGGTTTGAGTCCTGAGTTGTTACGCATTCTTATTCCGTAGGAGTTTCAAACACCACCTTTTTGAAGTTTTGTTTTTTCTTTTTGAGCACCTAAATTCTTTTTTGAAATCACACCTGAAGACACGCTCCAGCTGTCAGTCCATAAATACTTAAAAGAGCAGATTCAAAAAGCTCAAAAGCCTGACAAGTCTTGGTAAAGTCTCAGCGAAAACTTAAAACACAGGACCGTTTGTTGGTGTCTCTAGTCAGGATTTCACACCGTCCAGAGAGGTGGCACTGTGAGCAGACAGGCGTGCGTGAAAATCGTTCAATTCCCAAACTGGACAACTGCGGCCTTCTCGCTGCCTTGTTTCATACTTTTTAATTGTATGAGTCAGTGAGCTTTTCTGACACATCCTGCCGTATCTCCCATGCTGAGCAGACTGCGGAGTGTCACGAGGCTTGAATCATCAGGTTGGTGGTGTGGTCAGGACTGTTTGAGAGTTGCAACCAAAACATTTTGACACAGCCACACCAACATCACAGTAGGGGGAAGCAAGTCATCCATAGAGGAGTATGATTTGAAATGAGAAAACTTGACTTTTTTAGGCCTGAATCAGCATTAGGGTTTCATATCTATTACAAAAAGACAGTTTCAAAGGCTGCAGGTGGCTTAGGACGACACTTTATGGATGTTCTTGAGGAGGACTAGTGCGACTGAGATGTTTTCCACTGTACAAAGAACTCAAATGTAGTTTTATTTGCAGCTGAATAAGTCAAAAAAATGAAATAATAATGTCACAAATATAAGATTCAGTGCAATACGCTTCAGTGCAAGATGTGAAGACACTGGTGTGGTTGTCTTCTTAAAACATAAATGTAAGTAAGTGATCACAAAAACAATTCTAACACTAAACTGTCAAAAACAAGGAGGTCTTCTCAGGTCAGACCTTCCACTGTGACTTTGGCATTTCACATATTTGTCTCAGGAAATAAGCAACTTGTCAACCCGGTGGCCTCTTGACCCCACCTCAGATCAGTGCGTCGCTATAATTTGCAAAAACCAAAACGTACTTCACAGCTTTTTAATCTCAGACAATTTTTTTCCATCTATAAAATGTTAAAATCTGCCAACATTGTACCATCTCAAACCAGCCTCTGTGAGATCTGGGTTTAACGTGCGTCATAGGTGGCAAGTGTTGCGTTTCAGACGATTTCAGGATTCATGAAAGCCACTGAGTCATCCTGTTTGTCAAAGCACAGCATTCACAGCTCCAACAACTGCATCTTTTACACCGAGCTGCCCCGCACAGCCAACCCGAGCGCGTGTGGGGCAAAAAGGAGGAAAGTCTAGACGTACTTAGGATATTTTAATGTTTTAGAGCACATTCCCAAGTAGTAAATTACTGTATGGTATTATCACACACATGGTTTTTGAAATAACACAGTTTTAGAAAGATAAAACGTCATAATAAATCATCTTACCTGTGTTTACAAGGTTCACCAAGAAGCCTAGAAGCATGAGAAGGACCATTCTGCAGATAGCGTTTCTTGGAACCATGGCGACGTGGAGAAAGTCGTTAGTTGCCCCGAATCAGGTCCAGCTGTAACGGAACTGAAGAAGAACATGGAAGTGCACAAGAGGGGAAAGGTACGTCTAAGGCCTTATAAGACGGGGAGGGGCGAGGTGCGTACTGCCCAAGACAGGACTGTCTGACTCTGGACAGTGTGTACTTTGTGAAAACATCATTCAAAGTACACACACCCCCCAACCCTCAGCGTTTAGGGTTAAAAATACAAGCTGACCTTGGGGTCACTGGAATTTGTGTTACACGTAGTTGTGAAGTGTAAAATTCAGAGGCATCAAAAGGGCACATTAGATCAAACACTGCATTTCTACTGAAAACAAAATCACTCTCTCAAATGTAATAAAGTCTCCACTCAAGTAGTCAATTAGATTAAATAGCATAATACTATGGTGTTATGAAAAATCAAACTTAACAATGGCCTTTGTCACAGCTATGCAAATTTTATGCTGAAATTTGCTGCTTCCTCAAAATCAATGAGTTTCACTTCCTATTTGCATTACATTAAAACATGTAATAATGAAAGACTGTGCTTCATAGACATGCAACATCCTAAAAAACAAGCTCAGTACATTATCAACATAATTTAGACATTCTAACGTAGAATTATTTGAGTGTGGAACTGCGCTGGGGTCTTGTTATTGAAAGATGCACACACATGTGTACAGCCCACTCATAAGACTGTTTATTTCATACCGCAATAAAAAAGTATGACTCCAGCAGTTCATTTCCATATAATATAATACAGATGCAGAGTTGAAATTTTATTCTTTAAACAGCCTAGTATTTTACAAGAAATAGATAACTAGTTGGAACTTTTGAACATGTCCTTAAAACAGGACATTGGCGGGCATGAATCCTTGGGCTCTACTATGCCATTAATATCCATGAACATCCAGCCAAAACAGAGAGGAACAGAGGGATTGAAAGGGAGGGGGATCATTTTCAATAAATAAAAAGAAAAAAAAACACATTGGATATATTCGGTCTAACCTTTCCCATAATAATCCCAACACCCCACCCATTTACACCCAAAGTCCAGGAGGCGGCCAGCTTTGAAATGATCTGCAACTGCAACTATTTCCAGCATACTAGAACGGATATTTATATATTTATTTGCACTGGCCATAGATGTAGTTCTAGTGTTTCTAAGTTTCTGCTCAAATAGATTCTTTAAAAAGGCAAAAAGACGTCTGCCTTTGGGGTCACAACTTAGACTGAGATGGTTGAAGAAACTGAAAAGTCAAGGCAGATTGAAAAAGTAGCAGGTTTGAGGGGAGAGGTTTGGGGTAAAACAGCTGTTGTTCAAACTGGATAAAGTCACTGGGGCTTTGCTTGGCTGTAGTCCCTTAAAAGTCCTCCAAAGTTTCAATTTCTCCCATATTCAGCCTCTCAGATGATGCATTCACAGAGAAACCTTCAACACATAACACAACTTGAATAAATAAATGTTGCACGTTGCATGAGAACTGATCTGAAGTAGCATTCCTCACCTAAAAGGCTCGGGTCTGCGCGGACCATCTTCTGCTTCTTTTTCTTCTTCCCTGAGGTGACTGTTTCAAAGCGCTGCTGCTGACCGCTCATAAGATTAGACTGATAAAGAGAAGAGGATCCCGTACTGCCCCACACAGAATCCTGAAAATAGAAAACATCAGACTTTACAAAACTACACTGTGCAAAAGGTCATGCGCAAGAAATACTGCACTGGTATAAATGATGAATAAACAGAAACAAAAAGATACCATGCAAAGATTATTATTCCCACAAAGCTTCATTTCTTTTCCACTGTGGCTAAACAGAGATGACACAAGTCGCTGTAGTAACAAGAACCGAAGAACAAACCTGGCCCAGAGTATCACTTTTTTACGTTAATGAGATGCATTAGCAAAGTCAATAATAAAAAGCAAACCAAAGGGCCACGAGACAGCCTTATAAACTGCAGTGTCAGAATACAGGCTGAGTTTAGTATTTAGCATCTTAAAACAAAATCTATATTACACCTCTTCTTAAAAACAGCTGTCAAATACAGTTTTTTACCCAAGTGTTCGTTGACATAAGACGACTAGCTGCATACTCCCACACACATGAAACCTGTGTCTGTAAATGTGGCACAGATCATTGAGGAATAAAATCATATAGCCCATAGATTTTATTAAAATTATTTGAAGCATGCACTTCAGTTTCACAATTACTAAATAAGGACTGGTAGGTAGAGATATGGGCCCAAAGACAAAACCGCAAGTTACTAAATAAAACATTGAATTCTTCTGTAGGATACATCTTAAGCAATTCAAATCAAACAAACAAATATGCCAATGTTTTATGCTGTGGTTTCGTGAAGGCTTCTGGGTAAAGCAGAGTGTGGTGTAGCACTGCTTTTGTGCAGACATTGGTTTGGAGCTGGACAAAATGAAGTCTGTTGTGGCTTTATCTACATCTCCTTTTTCCGTTGTGTCGTATCTCTCACTCGCTGCAGAATATGTGTGCACTGGTTTCCACCAATAAATAATCACATGTCAAGATTTACTTTAAAAATGCACTTTATCAATTTATTTCTCAGTATATGAAAGCTGGAATAGTACATTTTGGAGCTCTATCTTTATCGTGTGTAAACTTTCTTTGCGATAGTGGTGAGATTTTTTCCATTTTTATGCAATAACGCACGACTTGAGCTGTAGAGGGCAAATTAAATAACTTCTCTGGCTAAATATTGGTTCCTTCTGCTATTTTTTTATGACAGCTTAGGCCTTTTATCGATACAGTCCATTTAACTGGGATTATCCTGCTTTGCGTCAGTGGCGTAAAATAGTTTCAGTATTATTATTTAACACAATATTTCTCTGTAGTGATATATCATACTTCAAAATGTGTTACTGTGACAGGCCTAAATTGCACCCTTCATGCTCATTGTCATCAATAGTTCCAAGAATCTCTGGGTGGATGAGCAGCTTAAACCCCAGGTCTGAATTGGTGTTGACTGGACACATGCTTATTTTTATTGAACAATTTGAGATTATAGTTGTAGCTCAGGATAAGCCTTGGTCAGCAACCCACAAAGTCTTACTCACCTGCTGTTGCTTGGAGGACTGGTTTTGTGGAGTCTGTCTTTGATTCATATTCTGTTTGGCACGACGTTCAATAAACTGCTTGGCAAAGTCCTTGGCCTCAGGAGTGTCCCCCAAGTAGGCCCTCACATAGTCGTGCACCTCGTATGGCGAGTCTACTTCTTTGAGGAAAGAAGCAAACGTAGGAACTATAGGACAGAGGAGCAGGTTATCATTTTATATTTGATTTATACAAGACAGTGATGAGTTTAAAGTTCGTTTAAAGGTGAATAGATTTACCATCCAGGTTATTGGCTGTATTGAGAGTGTGCAAAGTTTGCTCACACCACTGCATAAAGGTGTCTTGGCTTTTATTCACTCCTTGAAACAACTTAAGCAGCTTCTCCTCCTCTTCAACTTTTTTGCTGGCTCGCCCACTCAGAGAATTACTTTTGGAAGAAAACAACACATCAGATCTCATGTATTACTCACACTTTCATCATAACTTAGCGCTTTCGCTTATGAAAAATTTTACATTTTGCTTTGGCGTTTACCTGAGGTTGGCGTTTCCCTTGTTTTTCTGAGCATTGCTTTTTCTTGTTTGTGTGGGCGGCGGGGTGACCTCCTTTATTGCCTCGTCCCAAAAGCCCATGTTAGAGTTGTGGGTGTCCCCCCAGATACTGCTGGAGTCTGAGCCCCAGTTTGAACCAGGGTTAACCGCGCCCCACACAGAGCTACTCAGGGTAGTCTAGAATAAAAATATAGGGGACAAAAACTATTAGAAATACAGTTTATCTAATATAACTGTACAGACATTTTCTGGTTTGACAGTGGAGTACTTATTATCATTCATGCAGCAAGAGCAAGGATGAACACAAAATGTCACAGCTGATAAGACAAAGTAAATTCTATGAAGTAAGTGACCGCAATGTCAAATACAGTTCTAAAGCAAAGCTTTCAGGAGAAAAGAAATTTCAACCCAAATCAGCTCCAGGAGACTGTGGTATCGAGTGATGGAACAGTTAGTTTTCCATACTTGGTGTAGACTAAACCGGGCATGGGACACAAGCTTGAAGGTGGTGAAAACAAAACTTCGTACTGTTCGATTCTGCGCTCGGGTCGGTGGCGTGACTGTGGATGGGTGCTGCTCCTTTCGCTGCTTCATCTGCTGAGCTTCCTCCCTCTGGATCTCCAGCAGAGACTTTGTAGCTGCAGGCTGTTTGGCCACAGTGCCCCATCCCGACAGTTTGGCCTGGGGCTGTGCTGCCTGCAGGACGGCCTGCTGCTGCTGGAGCTTCAGCAGCTCCTGCTGCTGGCGACGCTGCTGTAGATACAAACCAAAGCATGTCAACATGCAGTCTCTACATTCATCATTCATTATTTTCATTTGCTCTTGCCTCCTCTCGCGCTTGACGTTCTCTTTCTTCTTCAAGTTTTTGAATTTCAGCTAGAGACAGAGTGTTCTGATTCTGGTTTACTGAGCTAGTCGTCTGCTGGCCCCACTTTGACGAAGATGGAAGCTAACAAATGTAAGATATAAGCATCAGTGGGAGCTTAGGTTTAACACAATGATGTCAAATTTAGTCCTATACCTTCATTTGTGCAAGTTGTTGCTGTTGTTGCTGTTGCTGCAGCCTCCGTAGCGCCTCCTGCTGTTGCTGTCTCTGCCGCTGCAGCTCCAGTTGCCTTTGAGCCTCCTGTTCTCGCCGTTTCTGCTCCTCCAGCTGCTGCTGAGCCAGAACAGCTGCAGCCTCCTCCTCTGCACGTTTCTCCTCCTCACGTCTTCTTAGTGTTTCCAGTTCTTCTTGTTTCCTGCGCTCCTCTTCCTAATGTGGAACACTTGTTATTGAGGAACATGGTGTGGATGCTAAATTGATTGTCTTCTTATTGTAAGACTTACCTGTTTGCGGAGAAACTCTTCACGTTTTTTCCTCTCTTCTTCTTCTCTCCGTCTCTCCTCTAACCTACGCAGAGCTTCTTCCTGGGCCAGCCTTTCCTCCTCTTCTTTCTGCCTGCGCAGGGCCTCTTCTTCCTCTCGTTGTCTCCGCAGTGCCTCCTCCTATATATTGACAAAGTTGAGATGTGGTCAACCATGGTTAAACACGAAAAGTGTTTAATCACGGTTGAGCATCAGACCTGTTTTTTCCGTGCCAGTTCCTCCTCTTCCAGGCGTTTGCGTTCTTCTTCTTGTCTGGCCCTCAGCGCTTCTTCCAATCGTTTCCTTTCTTCTTCTTCCCTTTTAGCCCGCAATTCAGCTTCACGCCTTTCCATTTCCAACTAAATATGCAACAGAACAAATTAGATTTCATTTTAGTAAAAGTGGAATCCAAAAACCCCTAACAGAAACAAAGACACCGGTTGATTAAATATTTGCATAGAAAAAAAGCAATAAAATTAAAACAAAAAGTAAAAATCTGTGGAAATAAAGCCATTTCTCAACATGTGTTACCTTTGCAGCTTTTGACTTCTCTAACTGTTGCAACTGCTGCATCTGCTCTAATGTGGGTGCCGGTGCCAATGAATCTATAGGCAAATCCCAAACACTGCTACCATCCCATGCTGTAAAGTAAGAGTAAATTTAAACAATAGAGTAGTCTAAATGACAAATCTGTTTTAACATGAACACTCACTGCTGGGAGCACTTTGTTGTAGGTTTGGTGTACACGTAGCCTGAGATGAGGTGTTCTGCATCTCCCACACAGAACCAGAGTCTGGTACAGACAGGGCGCGTGTGACTGCAGGTAGGAGGCTCTCAGATGCCCTGAAAGCACAGACACATCAGCAGTGAAATACAGCATTATTATGACATTAATGTAACCATGCCTTCCTGAAATATCATTAAGTACAACCACATATTGTACCTAATCTTAAGAGCCTGGTATTGCTGTAGGAGGAGGTTGATCTGCTGTTGATGCTGCTGCTGCTGTTGGAGAGGAGCGGAGCTGAGGGCAGCAGCTTTCTGTTGGGCCAAGGCCTGTGCATATTGCTGCCTAAAGAAGAATGACCAGAACCATGACAAACAGAACCACTATTTAGGCCAATATCCTTTAATTCAGATAATGTACCTGAGAAGATATTGATATTGAAGCTGTTGTAATTGGTATAGAGCACTGATCTCCTGCTGCCGTTTCAATCTGTCTTGATCTGTATCAGCCTGCAGATGACACAAGTCAGAAAAACGATTTACTATATAGAAGGGCATTGCAGTTCGCATGTAGTACTGCCAAAAGTTAGACAAGCACACCACCTTGAGCCAATAAATGGTACTGCATATAAATATGAAAATTGACTAACACGCACTGGGAGAGGCGGAGGAGCAGGGCCTGGAGTGAATGGTACTCTTCCCCAGATCTTAATGATCTCACCCAAAGGTTGAAATGTCTCATCACATCCTCTTTTAACTAATAGAGACATGGTGAAGTAGCCAGCCTGGAACCACTCTGACATCTCCTGGTTATTGAAAGGACCTGAACAAAGGCAGCTGCTTTATTTTAACATTTGGGACAAGCTTTTGTTTATTCTGGTATAGTCTTACCTTGTATTTCTCCTTGTGGATCTTTATAAAACCACTTCAAAGCAGCTTCATGAGACAAAGGTAGACCTGCTGTTTTGGGCTTCTCTGAACTCTTGGCTGAAAGTCTGTCATCATCAGCTACTCCATCCTGTAGATAAGCTACCATCTTTTCTGCCTCCTGAAAAGGGATGGAAGATGGAATCAATTTATTAAAAAAACAAACAAAACAAAACACTGTTCTGGAAAGGACATACCTGCTCAAAGTGTTTTAATCCCTCATCTTCATCCGTTTCATGTGACACAGTTGTGGGCCTGCCAATGGGTGCCATTAAATTAGATGAGAAGGGTAAGGATGTGTTTGTTACCACAGGACACTCCATAGGTTTTTGATGTGGTAAATGGACAGTATGCACAGAAACAGGATGTTCTAAGGAAAAAGAACTCATGTTAATTACTCCAGTCAGCAGAGTGTCAAGGTCTCTGGCAGATGGATGCAAGGCCTACCTGTATGGGCAGTGGAAATGTGACTCATAGAAATGGGCTCTAGCAAGCTGTTGGATATGGGGATTTGGATGGGGACTTTACAGGGCTCGGGTGGTAGCTCAAGTGGGGGAAGTCTGTCTGTCCGCTCAGCTGGCCTCTCAGGCTCCTCTATCCTAGTAGTTTGACACTGAGATAATGACTGGACAGCAGGTGGCTCCAAGATGGGGGTAGAAACAGGTGACACAACACGTGGTGCCTCTTCTGGCACTCGAGGCAATTCTTTAAAAAACCCAAAAAAACATTTGCTTCAAAATCTTAAAATCTGCATAATGGGGAACTATAGGATATTCAGACTTCAACACTGAAAATAATACAAACACATTTAACAGGAGCGGCCCGAGGTCAATTATGTGTCGGAATTGTGCTATACAAATAAACTTGCCTTGCCTAGGACTCATCAGACTCCTGCCAGATTAACTTTACATGTGATTACATTTAAACTGACTTGTAATCAATAATAAACTTTCCTAAAAAAAACTTTAAACATTTTTGTGAAGGACTTGATTAAAATGAACCTTTTCGGTCAGACTCTCTCTTGGCCTCAGTCTCTGTTTCTTTGGACTCTTGTAGCTGACAGTCATCCTCCTCCAAACCCTCTTCACACTCATCTGGCTTAAAATCCAGTTCTGCTTCTTCCATAATGGGCTCCTTTGAGGCCTTCTAATAACACAAAGATAAATAGTTGAGCAGTTGTCTTTCCCACAGTTATGCTTGCCTGAGGATGCTTTGTGACACTGTACTTTGAGTGACAAGAATGCCCCCGAAGAGTCAAAAGTTCCAGCCTCCTCTTCAGCATCCTCTAGACACCATTCTGGGAGGCTGTCTCTTTCATCCTCCAGGCTTCCACTGCCTGACCGTGGCCTCCTGTAGCCACGCTCCTCGTCCCTGGCATCAAATGGGAAACGCCGCCGCTGATCTGGGTGTTCCCGCCACCCAGCTGACCGAGGTGCATCTATGGGAAGATTTCAAACAGTAAGGTTTTCAGGTTTCATATTCATTTATCACAAATACCTGCTTAATGCTTAGTTTATAAAGACAGGACGTATGCCGAGCTTCAACAGTTGATCAGATTAGTTTGATTATTTAATCGCTCATTGTAATGTTTAATTAAATTTGGTAATGATGAGAATTTGATTATATACTGAAGAGTCTTGAATACCAACACAGAGCAGAAAACCTATGCTGGTTGCAGGTACTTTTAACATTACACAGCAGTATATGAAAAGGAATATAACTTGTTTGACAGGCATTACGTGGCGAGTGCCCACCTGGGCTTGGGGGGCACCAGCGGTCACTGTCCCGTCGAGAACCTGCCAGGCGCCAACCCCCCTCATCATCCTCACCGTTCTGATCATCACGAGAAGTGCGCCAGTTCTCACTCTCAGAGCGTATGAAGTCATGCTTTCTCGGTATGCCTGGCACAGCCTCCTCATAGTTCCCCCGGACTGTAAAAATCACAACAATAGATGTCTTCAGGTCCTCCTTCACTTCCGCATTTTATAATAATTTTTGTCTTTTATTTTTCACCTTTACTGCAGAAAGTTTTGAAATGAACTAAACCAGTTTTTATGACCATTGCCATGTCCGATATACAATCCCAACAAGTGAACAACTTAACCAGCAAATGTTATGGGAAGAAACCCTGTATAGAATACATGTTTACTTACTATGGTTAATCTGGAAATGTCCAGGCACAGCATCTAGGAGGTTGACACAAAAAACTAATAAATACACCATCTAGTATAGATCACTCAAAACATTAAACTTTTATCAACACACCTGGTTCTTTTCTGCCTGGTTTATCAAACCTTCGATCTGCCCTGAAAATATTGTACAGATACATTTAGAATACATTTTTCACACATTTGAAAAAGTATTTGAACAATACCTTTCTTCCCAACTCTGAGAGCGATGCATCTCTCGCCCTCCACGGCCAAACCCTTCTACATCATCAAAACTTCTTTGGTAAAATCCTCCATCACCTCTTCCCCGACCTACAAAATCATCATATTCACATATGAAAAAATTGAAAAACCAATAATAGAAAACCAAAGCACTTGCTGACTTTTTGCTAAAAGTATCCTGTGTAAGAAAAAAAATGTGTGAATTGTCTCAAGTAGTATAACTGCCTGCACTGTCCAGTCACTGCTTGAAAACCTGCTGTCTGGGATTGACTTGTCCTCAAAATATGTCTATAATTCTCATATCAAGCAATACCTCTACCCCTTGATGTACTTCGACCTCTTGGTGCTCCTACTATCGGACCACTTCCGCGCCCTGTCAGCCGAAGTACAGCTGCACTGTTTACAGACATGGAAAAATTTCTCTGCAAATAAAGCACAAGGTTGCAGGGTTATTTTTATGTTTTATATTTTAAAATATAAATTTTGCTTCCTAGCTTGACATCTACCTGTTCTTCCTCTGTAAAAGATACAAGTGCAAGAGGTGGTAAAGGCTCCTCTTGCAAGATGGGAAGGAACTCCTTGTCATGTAGGTCTATAGGAATCTATACAAAAAAAAACAAAAAACACATTTCTTAAAAAAATTAAACTATTTGTATTTTTACTCATCAAAGGCACAATCACGACAACTGAAAGACAGTATATAGAGGCTCTGAAAATGACTCACTTTGTTATCCTTTATATAAAGTGCTAACATTTCTTCTCTCCCATAGCGATAGTCTGCAAGTTTGTACTTTGGCAACGCAGGTGAAAGTGGAGGGGAAGACACAGAGTTGTTGCTTCCACCTCCACTGCTGCCACCACCCCCTCCAGACAGGGCACGGAGCCTGATAAGAACACAAAGTTTGTCTTACACTTGAGTAACAAGTCTGCAGGATGCCTCAAGCCTAAAATAATTTAATAAAAATAAAAAAATAAACATAAATAAGATTTGCTTAGTTACCATTCTGGTCCAAAGTTGAGTGTCTGGGTTTCGGCCATTCTTCTCTTAAATTCTATTAAAATACAAAACAAATATAATATGTAATACGATCAAAAGTGTATATTTATGTGAAATTAAACAATGCAAACATTGAAAGTCTTGTTTTTCTAAATATGCATTTGCATTATATATTAACCAAGACCTCAATGTATTGCTAGGACACTTCCCACTCCATACTCCCAAGTGCAACCAGTGTACTATTTCAAATCGGCTAAATCTATTTTAGGAAGTTGCTCTTTCTGCAAAAGTACTATGGACACCTATATTTGACAAGTAGTAAATATGTAACAAAGTAATAACGTCATATTTTTAAACGGTTACCAGTTGATTTAACCGGACAGAGCCCCTGACGAATCTGTGGCAAAAAGCAGACACCCACAGGCACAAGTTGGCCATATGGAATAGACAACCACGTGTGAGTAATAAAAAGCAACATTACTTCTAAAATCTACACGTTTTAAACTCCTTATCGTATTAATGCCACTAAAACAAATTATTCTGCAGTCATGATCAAGAACAAGAATAAGATCCAGCTGCACAGTGGACTACGTACACCTTTCCAAAACAAAACAGTTTTTATTGTGATGAAATCTCTCAACAACCTTTCTTAAAAAAAAAAAAAACTAAAAAAAAAAACAGTCAACTCATTGTCATCGTTCAACACTTTTGTCACGGCTGGTACAGTTACTGCAGTGGGGGAAGTTTAAGAGGGAGACATCATTTGTATGACAACGTTAAATACGTGTATTAGACATCATGACACATGTGCTGCCCGATACATTTAGTAAAACACTGAACAGGTTTTATAATAAGAATAGCAAAGGTGCGAATCGTGTAACAATAATCCACTTTTAACACTCGTGGGCCATACACCAAAGCTACAGTCATCCCTGGTAGTGCTAAGCTACATTAGCATATGATGTCAACTGGCTAACTAATAGCCACAAATATGTATGTGCCATCTGTCAGGTGTCGCTTTAGACACAACTGTCAGCACTGACACATCAGGCTGTTTGTAATCAAGTCATACTTAGGTCCTTATTTGGGTCAACATTTCTTGGTAACAACTTAATCCCTGAACTTAACACACAAGCTAATAAGCTAAAGCTGACTAGCAACATGCGGCCTTGGAGCAGCACTGACATTTCCTTGACAACTCGGCCGCAGTTCGCAGAGCTCAGCGCCGCACAAGAGCTACGACGTCCCGAGGCTGACAGGCCAAGAAAATATGAAGCTTTTTACCATAGATCTTTGCACCCCAGCCCGCAATACAACCCACTGACACTGCACTGTATCTGGATATATGATTGTTGCTCTCACTCTAATATACTTTGGTTGTCTTACCTGTACTTGATCTGACAGCACAGGATTTGTATGCGGGTTGTGTGTGTGGCTCTCTCTCTTCGTTTTCCACAAGATGGCTGAGCACGGGTCACATGACACCAGATAAAACCCGTATGCCACCGAACAGTCAGATGTGCTGACTCTTCCACATTCTTAAAAGAATCAACAACGAGAACCAGGTGAACTATTATTTTATTCACACATAGCAATTGGAACATGTCTTTACCATTCATTGCGAATTAATTGTTGTAGTTATGCGTACGACTTTCTCAGTAATTACAGAACAAATATAAATGTTTTCACACTTTAGAAACATTTTGGTAAATTTTCATGCTTTTTTTTTTTGTTTAATCCATTCTGTAAATGTACTTTATGGGTGTAGGAAATTATCAAAAAATTATAATCATGCTGAATAGAGTTATAGTTGGACATGACAACCATCAACCGGCAGCTTTCAATAAACCATAAAATAACACTTTTTTTGAGTATTTGCCGTAACTGACAGATAATGACGTAAAAATATAAAAAAGGGAGATAGGCGTTACACGTCGGCTCGTTGGTCTAGGGCAGGGGTCACCAACCCTGTGCCCGCGGGCGCCATGTCGCCCCCAAGCCCCACATGAGTCGCCCGCAGACCAGTTCTAAAAATAGCACAACTCACTGCATCTAAAATTTAATTTTATTCTGTTGCTATTTTTTAATCACCCTTGCGTTTATATAGATTTAAAAATGACAATATCTTAAACATATGTTCATTATACGTGAAGTGTAGATAGATAAGTTAAGGTGAACTTTGACCTACTCACTTCAAAGGTCAGTATTGTGCGCGTGACAAAACCAGTGCTCCGCTCGCGAGCGCTGTGAGGATGCGCTGAATGCAGTTTCTTTCTCCAAAACATGGTAGAAAATAAAGAGATCACTTTCACAACGATTTAAGACTGTAAAAGAAACCTGCGCGTATCTCATCTGCGGAGCGACTGTGGCGACGGCAAAGCGGCACAATGTGGAGGGACACTTCACTACGTCTCACAAACGCAGCTTTGGGTAAACACCAGGCTTTTTCCACGACAAAGTCACACAACGCAACCGAAATTTATTTAAAAATATGTAAGCTTATTTTTCTTTAACATTACATAATTGATAACTTTATGAAACATGGTGCAATGTATATTATTTATGTTTTGTTAAAAAGGTTTGTCAATGGATAGTGAAAATGGGATACTTTTCCTATGAGATGTAGTGATGTAAGTGTCATCTGGAAATTTAACAATTACTAAGATTAGTAAAGTTAAAGTGCTGAATACTGATATCTGTTTCCCTCCTTGCTCATCGTTGATAATTATTTTGAGAAATCATTAATGTGATCAGTGTCTTGCAACGTGATTAGTGTGTTCACATAGATGATTATCATTTATCATTGTTAATAATTTATAACTAAAGGCAAACTGAGCAAATGTGTTATTTCAGAAGAGCGTCTCAAACTGGTAGCCCTTCGTATGACTCAGTGCCCATAAAGTAGCTCTCAGGTTAAAAAAGGTTGGTGACCCCTGGTCTAGGGGTATGATTCTCGCTTAGGGTGCGAGAGGTCCCGGGTTCAAATCCCGGACGAGCCCACCTTTTTCATCATGCAAGAGAATGTTTTTTTTAAATATGATATGCGCCATTGTACGTCAGCATTCTGCAGTATCTTTACATTACAAATAAAAAGAAAAAAAATAAATGACCCCGACGTGATTTGAACACGCAACCTTCTGATCTGGAGTCAGACGCGCTACCGTTGCGCCACGAGGTCTGACTCAAAATCTGGTCATATTTGTGGATAAATAGTACGTATGCTTATATTTATGAAGCGTTTGGTTGATTTTGGCAAAGTTTGTACCGTTACGTCCCTGTTCGACAGAGACAGCAGATATGAATACGAAAGAGGCAATTCTATAACATCTGATAGCTACTACATAGACCTGACAGTCTAGCAATCATAAACACCATGTGAACTAGGACAGTCTAGACAGCACAATAATTATGATTAGACTAATAAAACTAAATGATAACTAATGATTTTGTAAACATGGCCTATTCCATTTAGAACGTCCTGTACTTGTACTTTTATTTTCACCTTTTTTTTCCCACAAACTGTCACTGACTTCACTGATGCAAAACCACGATAAACCATGATAAACCATCACAGGTAGCCTACTATCCCATCAAACCAAGTAATATTGTCATAGGCTGTGTACTTTATGAGGTGAACTATAAACACCTTTAGTCCTAAATATTTGTATATTTCATGTGACAGTCACATGTGTCACAGCTGAGCTGAATGTGCAGAACAGTGAATGTGCAGCTTAATGTCCAGAGCGGCTCTGTGGAGAGATGAGCTGTGAGTCAAACAAGAGGCAGCACAGATACAGTGGTATCGGCTCTTGGTATCGGCAGCCCATTGATGAGTACGAGTACTGGCACCTGATACTGGTATCGGTATCTGTGTGTCCTACTAATTAATATGTGCATTTATGTGAAATCACAACATCCAAAGCCTGACAATAAACTTAAAAATAATGTGATCCTAAAATCCTCTTATTTAATGTTCAATTCTTCCAAATGATCTGATGATTATAAATCTGATGTTATGTTCAGGTTGTTTCTCTTATGCAACTCTTAACTTGTATTACTTTGTACTTCTTGTAATACTTTGTACTTCTAGAGTGATATGATTTTGACGTGTATGCAATTCTGCATTTTATGACATAAAGAATTGATAAATGTAAGCCCACTTTAGTCAACTGGAACACATTAAAATGCACCAAAAACCAAGAAAAAAGTGTCCAAACTTTTAAAAATTTCTTTGGCAGACCCCCTTCCTTACATGTTTTTATACTATTATACTTGTGATTATTGCTGTTGTGAGCCTCTAGAATTTTCAGTCTTTTTTATAAGTGGTTGTGATGACGTCTTAATGTTGTCAAATATGAATATGTGGCACTGAAGTGGAGAGGGGCCCAAGGGCAAACTCAGTTTATGGCCCCCTAATGGCTCGGGCCCTGGCCAAAACACTGAAAATCATAATAATCATAATCAGAACGACATGCGAATAAGTCATGAATGGAGTGCGTAGTAACAATTATGTGCTCTTTTTACAGTTGTGTTATTACTAACCACTCCAATCTGGTCACCTTTGCCTGTTGATACCATGGATGGGTACATATGCTAATTCATAATTAATGATAAGATAGAAAACAGGATGTCTAATAGGCACAAAACAAGCAGAAAAGATGAGCGCACACATGATATAACATTAGAAATATATGACTTATAGTATGTAGTCAAATGATATCCTAAAGACACACACTGTAGTTTACACAAATCATGACAGTATAGAAAACTATCACAGTCTCAACAGACAGCTGCACGTTTGTTAAATATGTAAACATGTGCAGTTACACCATATGGAGTAGTCAGTATTAGTGAAACCAACAAGCTCAATTTCTGGATCAAGGAGGCCATTGAAATAAGGAAGTGAGGAAAGAACAGACACATGAACCGAGACGAGTGTTCCTCCTGTCACACAAGGCGCCGTTCTCCAAGGCAAGAAAGATATGTGACCAAGACCAATGAAACTTCTGAGGATGGCTCACAGCTACAGCAGCCGAAACCTGTCAAGCTGTCAGACTAAAAGAATCAAATACGCATGGAAATACAAATGGATGGAATTTACTGGAAAGATACTTAAAGGTGCTCTGCGTAACCTTTTTGGTGGAATGTCCGCAGTCTACTTTTGTCCATGGTGTTGTTGCTTTACACAGAATGTTCTACAGTTTGGCATACACTCTATCTCAGTTGAGACTATCAAGTGGCAAGTCATAGCTCAGATCCGTGGAGATACGACCCTACTCAAAGTAACAATGCATCTTATTCAAAGTATAATTCACAAAAACACAAAAACACCCGGTGAACAGATAAACATTTAATGCCACTCATCTATGGACGCAAACTGGCGCTGTGCCCTCGACCAGAAAAGGTTCCAGAAAAGCATTTTTACCCTTAGCGCTGTTGATCCCTGCTTACCCTTTACCCCACAGTTGCCATGGAAATGCTATTCCCATGGCAACCGGCCTTTGAGGATGGCCTCGAGCCCCCACTTTAGAGGACTTTCTGAACCTTTCATTACACATTCCCCTCAAGCTCTACAAGTCTTCAAACTATGTGGGTCTTTATTATTTTACTGCCCTCGAGTATTTTTATGAGCCCTGTTTGATTATGGCCACAAAATACAGGTGGATACAATATTTTTATGTACTTGTGACGCAAGAAGAAAGTCAAATTTGCTTCAAGACATGAGCATATGATCAGATTTGTATCAGCTCATGGTCGTGAAAGCCAGGGCGTTGTAATTCTCGATGATAATGGAAACTAGAGCTCTGTCTTTAAAGATGCATGAGCCTTCTTGAGAAGCTAACAGGCATGGATGCACAGCCGGAGAAAGTGGCCCTGTCGGAGAGAGTAGAGTGGAGAAGGGAGGGGTGGGCCTTGTGCAGACAGACACTGGAGTTGGAGGTGGCTTTGAGGGCCCAAGAGCTGTGCTAAGAAGACTTTGAACGTCGGCGCGTGGGGTAGAGGTGAATGAACCCCGTCAGTGTTGGGGAGTACCATGGGCTGAGGGTGGGCTCGTCACTGCTTAGTATAATCGCCGGCTGCGTCATGATCGGGATTTCCAGGGAGTGTGACGCTGATGCTGTTGGGGGCATCTTTCTGGGGGCAGGAGGACTTGGTAAGTGTCTAATGAGAGTTCTTCATGTGTTGTTTCAGGACTGTTCCAACAAAAGAACGCCACCCTGCTTGGTTGGTTGATTGGCTTTGGTTAATTCATACATGTTGACCGTATTCCGTCGTATTCTGTAATCTAAAACATAATGTACAATGGGCTAATCGTCCAGCTGTAAGTCCAGGCCAAACTTACTGTTGTAGAATAATTGAAGTAGCCAGAAAGTTGTAAAGAAAGATGGAAAACTCTTGATGTCTAACCCAGGAGAAGTTTATTTAGGACCCAGAGACGTCAATACTCAACACATTATGGCAGTATTGTCCATTCAAGTCTTGTAAAAAAGTATTATAACCTCTGATACCTTTGTTCTTGGTACAGTAGTGCACTTTCATTATCACCTAACTCAAGATTTAAAGGTGGGTCCCCAGTCCGATGAAAGAGCAGCTTTGAAACATGGTGCACATTACCTACAAGAACGATAAAGGTCAAGAACTGTGAGTCGTAAAACTTTTCTTTCTGGTAGACAACCACCTTAGACAATATATGGCATGAGTGTGGAATGTAACAAAGCAAAGTACTATAACTTTACGTATCTCTACTTTATTTAAGTCAATTTTACAGTGACATTTGAGAGCAGGTACCAAAAAATAAAACCAGCGAGAAAAAAACGATGTATTCAATTGTTTCTGTTGAACAAAAGTGTCAGAATTGGCTTCTTCTTCCACCACTGTTCGATGTGTTATCTTAGTAATGGACAAAAGGCCCGGTAGAGCGAGGCTAATCTTGGACTGAACCGGGTCTAAACCACAGACTGTAGCAAGCAAAGTAGTCGTTAATGTGACGTAATCCCCAACAACAGCAGGACGAAAATAGAAATCATCACTGCCAGTAAGAGATGATTTATTCCTTACAGACATTTCAGCTAATCTCATGATGCAATTGTTTTCACTGGTGGTTTGTGCATTAGTTAACAGGTTACCCAACACACACAATTAAATATAGATGTATAAATGTGCAAATTAAGGTAAAAAGATCTGAGGACGGTGACATTTTCCATCCAGTCTTTGATGAAGCGGCGTAACCATAGAACCAACTTCTCCGCACTGCCAAGTCAAAGGAGCAGAGGGCATGGTTTTTAAAGCAAGACAACATCAGCATGCATAGTTAATGTGAAATTCATTCTAACTAATGATTTGATGAGCTTTGAATAATTAATCTGCTATAGCTCCAAGCTGAACATTTAAAGGGGAAAATACCACGGAAAATGGACTTATAAAGCAGACCTATTGTATTTGTGTGTGCTCTGTAATTATAATCTAAGACACCCGGGATTATTGTGTTGTAATTTGGACATTTTACATTGCAATAGTCATAGAAAACAAGTTTATAAAAGAAACAGGCTCGTTCACTTTCGCATTACAAAACTGCAGTGCCGAATAGGAGCTGACGTCACCGTAAACGTCATCACAACAAAGAGTCGGCATCCGCACATCGCACAAGCAAGTGGCAGATTTTTTAAATTTGTGCCAAAATGACTGCACAACGCTGCCGGATCCTGTGTGCATCACCGTTTAAGAAAATAAAATTGGAGAATGTAGTATTTAGAGAGCAGTGGGTTTGTACCGTGGCTGCGAAACCGCGGGGTGATCGACAATATGGCATTTTGAAAATAACCGATTAAAGATTGCTCAAACTTGCACAAATCACTGGTGAGGTATAGCACAGTTAAAACCTCTAAAAGTCAATTTTGCAGAATAGATACAGTGACGTTCCCTCATCATTAGTTTACTCAAAGTTACACTGTGATTAATTCGTGCTTGTTGGAGTAATCCTGTATTGTTTTGTATTTTTGGTTTGAGTGCTCAGAAAATGTCCATTTTAACCTAAGCTTCTGTCCCCGCCCACTGCTCTTTACTATTTAGACTAATTTACCGTATTTCCTGGAATATAAGTCGCACCAGCCAAAAATGCATAATAATGAAGAAAAAAACGTGTATTTCACATATAAATCGCACCTGAGTACAAGTCGCACCCACAGCCAAACTATGAAAAAAGTGACACCTATAGTCCAGAAAATACAGTATTTAATGGTCAAATTCTGTCATTTAAATTTACTAAAAGCTCACCCTCAGCTCTTTTTGACCATAAATCTATAAGGCAGCTGTGTAGTCACATTTTGTGCAGTTATCTCTTTGCACTAAAGTGTTCAAATAAAGCTTTATGTGTTTGCTTTACACAGCTAGTTGGACTAAATTAAATATCAGTCTGTGCTGGAGATTCAAGCCGGTAATTGATATTTGATTTTGTTGACTTTTTTTTTAAGCACTTTGGTCAGCTGAAGTTATAAATAAACTTGAATTGAATTATATTTTAATACTAAATACCTGAAATAGGCTGGAAAAATACCTCCTGAGACTTGAAACGTCCGTGAGTGGCATCTATTTATATAATGTTTGTTGGATTTTGCCTTCTCCGTGTCTGCTCCTATAACACATGGGGGTGACTAATGGACGTGGTGTTCTCGGCAAAATCTTTTCACTCCTTCAGTTGCATGACATTTTAAGCACACACTTGCATCACAGACACCCACTGGACACAGCACAGTTTCCCATATGGCCTATAAGTCAAATCAATAACTGTTGTTTTGCACAGTGGAAACCTTCAGACGACTGGCACAAAAATATCACCATAAAGACTTGATATTATTATGTTTCAGGTCTCCTCATATCCATTTACCCCTTTGTGAAAGCATGGCTCAACATCAACCATATTCTACCATCTTTCGGTAAGTTTTAAAAGTGCACATTGCTTTGAGGTTTTCTGAGTTAATATAGAGTTTGGAAAGGAATGTCAAAAAACGTCTGTTAATATGGAAATCCACCATTGCATTTCTCTTCATTTCTTTGTATTTTATTTTAATTTTTTTATTTATTCATTATTTATTTTATTTTTTAATTCATTTTTTTAAATTTGTTTTTATTTTTTATATTTATTTATTTATTTATTTTATTATTTTTTTATATTTATTTATTTTATTATTCTTTATTTCAGACACAAATTTATTCAGCCCATAGTAAAAAAAAAATAAATTAATTTAAAAAAAAGAAAGAATAGGATACAAAATATACAAGCCAACCAAATTATTCCATAAAGTTCATTAAAGAGTGTGGAGTCTCAGAGCAGAGGTGTAACAGCATGAGCTCATTAGAGGGTTGATCGGAGTCGTTATGACGGCATATTGGCCAAAACAATGTTAAAAATTTTACAAAACCATGGTGGAACAACCCAGGTGACTGCTGATGAATACACCACTCTATAGTGTCAGGAAACGTTTGAATGAACATTAAGTTTAGTATTTTAGCATCTTAAAATCTCCACTGGTTTAAAATGAGACTCACTGAAAATTCTTTAAGGTTTGACATCACAATCCCAAACTTTAATTCTTAAGAAATGAAGCGTATATGAATAATGCTTTATATCTGTCGCACGTGTGGCCGGATTAAGAGGCTTCAGAGAGTCTAGATTTCCTTCCATTTATTGCTGTGTGCACTGAAATACAAGAGACACACCTATGACCGCACTATTCACCTCAGGGCACATTAGGACCTTTCTCCTGTCTTAAATGTTGTATATTTGCTTCTCGTACACATTAATATTAAAAATAATAATAAAACGCCTCTACAAAATAATGAAAATATGAGGCGGGTGGTGTTTTAGGGTCTATAACGGTATTTCAACATTATTAACTGCGCTTGTCTCTTACTATTGGTCTCATATATTTGTAATTAAGAATAAATCAGCATTACAACTGTTATCGGTAAAGGATATATTGGATTTGAATGTGTCTACGTCATATCTGGTGACACAGAGAGGTAAAGTTTATGAAATTTAGACTAAAAATTATACAGTTAAGAAATGTAAATATATTTTCAATCTCTAAAAACACCCATAGTAATAATAACGCATTGAGTTTATATAGGGGGTTCAAGACAGTCAAAGTACTTTACACTGAATTACATAATGGTCAGTGAATTCATTAGCGTTCCAATGCTAACTGCCGCGCATTATCTTCGTATAAACATGCAGATAGTCTGTTAACGGTTGGCCTTTAACCTCCTCAGCCTCTCCTCTTTACCATCACTAGCGCTCCGGACCGGCAGTGCCACTTTACACACCCAATTCTTCAAACCCGTGTCACGTTTTTCTTGTTTTACAGGAAACCGAGTGCATCCAACTGCTCCTAACCCCATCCCAGAGCAAACTATCGATGCATTAAAACGTGACGGTGAGTTGTTAAAACAGCAACTTTCTTTGATCAGCCATTTTAGCCGATTTGAAATAAGTCGTTTTCTCGTGCGCAGGAACTCAAAGTCAGCTGAATATGGAACGTTCTAAGAGTCGAATGGGGACGTTCATGGAAGGAGGACGTCCAGGGGAGAATCCGGATGAAGGGTATAAGAATCTCCCGTGATCCTGTCCTATCAGCAAAATGTGAACTTTCATGTTTGTATTAGGGTGAGAATCTATTTGTGGCGTCTCTTTGTCGCATTAAAAACAAAAAACACACTAAAATTCTCTCCCTAATGAACACTGTCTTACTGGTATTATTATTATTATTTTAAAGTATTTTGGATGTCCTGCAAAGCGATATAATCATTTAACATAGGGTATTAGTTCTGAGCTTATAAACAATTATGATATCAGTCAATTAATTTGTTCACTGCCCTAAATATTGAGTATAGAGTGGGGTTCTCCAAGTGTCAGTGTTAGGTCCAATGTAGTTCCATCAAGTACTAGTTGTCGTACAGTAAAAAAAAGCCAGGTTTTCGATGCATTTTGTTGTACAGAAACAGAAACACCATGAATTTAGACAATCAAACAGTGTCTGCGTAATTCTGCAAAGGTTTATCACATATTTGCGAATGTTTATTTTATGAAGTACTTTACCTACCTCACTATCTTGGTGGATGTTGTTACCAAGGCAACCCAGATAAGATGTCAGATTAGATATTTCACACTGGCGACTCCATTAAACCAGTGTGAATGTGGACACAGTTTACAAAGAAGCTGTTACTGTCCATCTCCAGACACATTAGATCACTGGATTATGAAATATGCAAACCCAAAACAACCGCTTGTAATTATTCTAAAGTCTAATGGGAGTTCATGTTAGACAGGATTCATGTAGACTTCATTCATTTGGATTGATCTCTCTCCCTCGCTAATATTTGTCATGCCATGATTTGTTCCAGAACATCTTCAGACATGCCAGATGTGTTAGCTAGACGTCAGTTCAAGCAGTCACCTTCTGAACAAGACTTACCATGAGCGTTTTCATTAGAAGGGCTTTACATCTCAATACTTTCATTGTTTTTTACAACTTGAAATATTGTTTGAACCATTAAACACTAACCGTATCCAAACCTCTAGTGTTGGATTGTTCATTGAAGAAGCCGAGTTTCTGTCTCATCTATAAGACATGGACCAGCACAGGAACAACGGAAGGAATCCCCTTAAAATGCACAAAATGGACTCCACTCGGGTGTTCAAACATAATACACTGATATTCAAGACAGAAACAACGGCATTATGGGAGGTGGCATTTTTTTTACGTAAAAAGTGCTGTGCTGGGATCCTGAATAATGTTACGTCCTGTTGGTGGATCCAAGCAACACAAGGAGAGGGATGTGTGCTCAGCCTTGATAACCAGGTTTGGTTGTCAAGGACCAAAACACAAAGGTTCTCCACCAACACATCAGTGCCACACAACAACGACAGAATCAAAACTGAAACTCCAAATAACCCAGACCTTGGCCACACATTCACATGAGAAGAAAGAATAATAAATAAAGAATGATTCACATAAACACATCAAATCAAAGGTCTTCCAAATCTTCCATCAGTGCAAAGTGCGACTGCTGAAGAGAAAACACATCAAAACAAGGCCTGCATCCTGCATTGTTTTGGGTTGTGAGATTGACCCACAAAGCGCAGGTGCGTGGCTGGTGCGGGGGTGTAATAACTTATGATTGACACATTTGTGTATTTTGGCTTTTTGGTGCATTTATTATGACAAGGGCCTGTGTGAAATGAAGTGTGCAGGGCTCTTACATCCAGCCTGGTTTGACTGCATATGTTTGTTGGTGATTACTTAAACACACATAAAGGATGTACAGTTTACTAAGGCTTCACTTCATTAACCCCAGAGGAGCATCCTTCAGTCTGGTTTTGTTTCACACAACAGGTTCAAACAGTTCACGCGCACACGCCCACCATGCGCCTCGGACGCAGGAGGGAGCCGTGAAGGCGCAAAGCCACAGCCAGAGGTTTACGCGCCAGATCTGGGCTGAAGAATCGCGCCGCTGGCACCGGACACCACCAAATGCGTCTGTGTTGGAGACATGTGACGCCTCGTGTCCACATCTGGAGAGACACGCGCGGCGGAGTTGAGCCGTTTCATCTGAGTGATCTGCGCTCGGATTTGCGTCCAGCCTGTTACGTGGGATCTGCTGCTCGACGCGATTAAATGGCTGGCGAGACCGGTGCCCTCAGAAAAAGAAGCCCAGACACATCGATGGAAACCAAACGTGTGGCGTCGGATTCACGCGTCCGCACGAACTCTCTTTAATTACGCGCTGAAATTAGGCTCTGACATTACAGGGCATCGCGTTGGAAATCCACCTCGTCAGGATGAGATACACTCGACAAACGGTAAGATGTGAACTGTCTTTTTATTAGATATTTCTGCCTTTATTATAATCCAATGTTAATCACATGTATTAGATCATGAACCAGTGGAACATTTCAACATCTCCACAGCCTGAACCATCTGTCACATGAGCTTCTCTCAGACTCAGGTGTGAATAGGATGAATAATTAATAATAAGTTAAATCTCAGCACTGTTGCCCACAATGCCCCGAGTCTGCAGCTGCCATGAGTCAAGCAGCTTCATCATTCTGGTCCTGTGTTCTTCAGTCCTTTTGTCAGACATTCAAACACTCTGTGTCCATTTTACTGTTTATCAGGAATATTTATTTGTTTTAGATTAGAGTTTTTTGGTCAGGATTGCAGCATTTAAATCTTCTTAATCTCTTTTGTGTCATTATTCTTAATTTAAAAAATAATGAGCAATCTAAGTGATATATTCACATAACAGAGTTAGTCTTTTCAAACTGAGAAAGTGTCAGATCTGTGATGAAGAGGAGGAAGCTTCACCAGAGCCACAGATGTAATTAGACATCTGATAATAATGTGAAGTGGGGTGTGTGCTATTTTCTTTTCACAGTAAACACATTTGTTATGTTGAACTGTAATTTGTGTTATTCTTACAGACATAATGATTCTCTTCAGTGGACTGGACAGACACCCGTTCTCCAAAGCCATGCTGAAGCACACTGCGCTCTAAGAAGACACAGCCATGGTCATCACGGACAGGAACCCCTCCGTCCCTAAAAAGGAGGCCCATAAGAAGAAGTGGAAGTCGCGGCCTCACGGCCTGCCCTCCCCGGCCCTGTGCTGTGCGTGTGGCCTTTGCATCATGTTGGCAGGGCTCAACATCACCCTTGTGGGTGCGTTTGCCTTCAGCACACTGGTGCCTTCTGCCAACCCGCCCATCATTATCGGACCCATCCTCCTGCTCGTGGCCTTCTCATTTTTCGGAGCGTGCTGTGTGTGTAGTCGCCTGCCTCCTCCGCACAGCTCGCGTCACTCTAACGTGGGAGGCAGGGGCACGGGGTTAATGGGACATGGAGGCTTGGCTGGAGGAGCCACCTTTGAGATAGAGACCAGTGAGCACACTCTGCAGGACACCACAGCAGTACAGCTCAGCCCCACATCGTCCCGCGGCTCGTCCCAGGTGTCCAGCCCAGAGAAGGTGCCCGTGGATCAGGATGGAGCTGGGACATGTAAGCTCTTCACCATGGACGCCAACGGTCCCTCCACTGTGTCTGGCACTGCGGTGTACTCAGCCTTTTCAGGAGGAGGAGAGGTCCGGCTCAATCTGCCATGTGAACAGATGGGCACCTAGCCCCTAACCCTGCCGGGCCTGGCACTGTACATAACGCTGACTTAGGGGCTTGCATAGTGTCAAAATGTGTCATTGTTTACTGTCTCTTGATCGCAACATTATGATTTTTCTGCGCTGACAGCATGCAAACTCACAAGTATTTAGGGACTTGGAATTCAAATTCCTACCTCTGAGTTAAGTCTACAGGGTTTTTGAAATAGAGGCACTGATAACTTGAGTACCTTTATTTTTATAAAGTGGCAAAGTTGAGGAAAGCAAAGGTCATTTCTGAGACTGCTCTGGTTTGTACTCGGTGACATGTGGCATTTTGTGAGCTGTTCCCACTTTGGGGCATGAAATATTCTAGGTCACAATAGTGTGGTTCTAGAGCAATATCTCAAGACAGATCCACTCCTGGTATTTTCTTTTAATAATAATGTCCCAAATGTGCTTTAGAATAAATCAGGAACTGTGCCTACCAGCCAGTCAGACGATTGCACACTGAAATGTGTGAGTATATATACACAAACACCACCTAAGTTAGAAACTCATTAAAAATATATAGAATATATGTTAACATACATCGTCCCTGTATTTAAACAGAGCAGCAGCTGTAGGGCTGCAGCCACACTGAGTCAGCACATCCTACAATATACACAGAAATACACAGAAAACATCAAAACTCCTTTGAGGACCTGAAATCAGTCACATCTGTGTTTCTGGGCCTGTCTGTCGTCCTGATGCTTCACACGTCGTAACCACTTGGATCTCGACATTTCTATAATCTAGTGAGTTTTTAGGGTGTTTCTGTTTATGCCACAGACTCTGCAGTCTCATTTAATGATGCTTCTTTTATCTGGGCATTGGAGTGCGTGCTGATGGCGTGCTGATGGCGTGCTGATGGTGTGCTGATGGCGTGCTGATGGCGTGCTGATGGTGTGCTGATGGCGTGCTGATGGCGTGCTGATGGCGTGTCCAAGCAAAGATTTTAAACAGGGATTCTTAAACTGTTTGTGCCATGAACATAACACCACTTACCTGATGTTTGTGGATATTGTGCAGAAATATAATTTCTGGTCAAACTATTAAAAGAAGCCACAGATTATTTCTTTAACTGCATTAAGATTTACCCGTCACTGTGATCTCTTTGATTCTTTTGGACTGAGCGATTAAACAAAGTTTGATTTTCTTTGTAAAGAAGGTTGCCTTATAGATTTCAGGATCATTCTAAAGAGGGCTATTTAAAGATGATTTCCCCAAAGCCATTGTTTGACACTGAGTTCTATAAAAGCCTCGGCATTTTAAAGGTTGTAAAAAGTGCATGTTTTTATTCTCTCAGCTCATTATCAGGAGTTGCAGCCACTTACCCCAGTGTGTGCCAATACCACCCACAATTCATTGTGACTCCTATGATGTTTGTCCAGCATGTTCAGGGTTTATGAAAATGCAACTCCCTCTTGTGGCCTCTTGATGTTATATGTTTTTTAAGGATTTGTGTAGCATTTAAGGACAAATATTTTGTGATGGTTTAAATATAGAAAAACATGATCCTAAAAAATAAAAAAATATATAATTTTCTGTACATTTGCATTTATTTCAGTTCTGTTTTGTCATAATCATAAATGCACTGATTTCATTACAGTGAAAATTTCTTCCAGCACAAAGTCTGACTTTTGCTCTAAAAAGTGAGATGACGTCATTATTCTTAAAGGTTCATTATGCAACTTCTGGTGGAAGATGCCATTGCAGTTCCTGAAATCAGTCTGGCGTTTAACTTTTAGTTTTTTCTTCGAGTCCTAAGGTGCTGCCAGCAGAGGGCGCCACCGCTTTATATATGTAACCTTTAATTGAGTTACATAAATTGAATCAGTCGTTTCAAATCATAACCAACAGATGTCAGTGTTACATCTGTCCAAAAACACACAATCCATTTGAACAATTTTCTGATTATTGTTTAGAAGAGTTTATCTTCCACAGCGAGAGTCTAAACTAGAACACATTCTGTTATGTACGAGCTTGTGTCGATCCATTATCACAATAGATCTATTAAAATGATTAGAACTGATTGGTTAATTAGATCACTGCAGCCTTTTTACCATCTGGGAGGCAGATACTTATTCCTATTCAAAATTATGAGTGGGTACTTTTGTTGCACGGTCACTTGGGGATTCTTGGTATTTCAGTTTGTCATGAGGCAACAGATGGTGGTTTGAAGTCACTGTTTCACTGTTTTTGGCCGAGCAAAGCTAAAATCTCAGCTAACACATACTCAAAAGCGTTTATTCTAAAAAAACCTTCATATTTTGAGATAAAAAACAAAAAAATCGTACGTTCTCCTCATAAGCCCAGTGATTTCCATGTTCAACAGCGTAAAATGTTAGTGCCTTCTCTTTGCAAAGGTCAGAGGTCAAAGATGATGGCGTCCCACTGCAGTTTCGCTGACCTGTCACGAAAATAAATCTGAATGGAAATCAGTGAGCGACCTTTGACCCTCCGTGCGCGTTGTTTTATAATCATTTAAAGTGCATGTCCCCTCACAATGAAGCTCGTCACATTCAATCATTGACTTGATTAAGGATTTTACTGGTTGTTGCTCATTTTCCTCTTGCAAAAAAACATGGAGAGTTTGGGCGTTGCTGAATATTTGGTGGCCTTTGCAATGAGAAGTTAAGTCTCAGGCCTGTTTGCACGTTCTCCCCATGTTCGTATTCCACTTTAACCATCCCAAGATCCGTTCGGTGAAAGTTTGTCTCATTGTCAGCCCTGATCCGTTGGCCAGTCACCCTGAAGTCCCTTAAAAAAGCTCTATTCATGGGTCTATTTAAGTTTCCTGCTAAATTTCCGCCATTTTGAGGACTTTTTACCGGCCAAAAGATAGAATATTTGTTTTGTGTCGTTAATATCTATGGCAACGGTCTTTTTTATTATTCTAAAACCCATGACTACTCATTACACTGTATTTAAAGGTGCACTGTGTAACTTTTCAGCTGGGCCCGCCATTAAACTTAACTGAATGCATGGAGACAAGCTAATTAGAGCTGTAAATAAAGGAAGAAGAACAACAACAACAAAAACAACAAGAACAAAAAAACAACAAGAAGAATAAGAACAAGAACAACAACAGCAAGAACAACAAGAAGAACAGGAACAACAAAAACAAGAAGAATAAGAACAACAAGAAGAAGAACACCAACAAAAACAAGAAGAAAAACAACAAGAAGAATAAGAACAAGAAGAACAACAAAAACAACAAGAAGAACAACAAGAACAACAAGAAGAAGAACAACAAGAACAACAAGAAGAACAACAACAATACAATAATTTCTCTATGAAGTTAACCAGGACGTGGACTCCCCAAGTTACAAAGTTTTAAGAACCTTTAAGAATTATACCAAAATCCACAATAATTGAGTTTATGATTTCATTAAAACAACAAAAATCTGCAAAGTCCAATGATACCTGCTCTACTGTGTGTGTGTGTGTGTGTGTGTGGGTGTGGGGGTGTGTGTGTGTGCGTGTGTCATAAAAGCCCATGGTCAAGAATAACAGTAAACTAAAGCCATTATACTTCATCATATTTGGTACTTAACGTTTGGGGTGTTACACTTTTTTTCTGTCCTGTGGTGTGACAAACCTTTGTAGAAAAATACAAAATGATGATTTTGAAAAAAACATATCAGTTCTACATCACAAACATTTTTTCTGTGTGTGTGTTCTTTTATTTTTAGACATTTTAATCAGCCCTGTGGTGTGTTTTTTCCTGTCACTCTGCTGGACGTCCACTACAAATTTGCCATGTTAAAAAATTACAATAAATGGCTTAATATAGTAATGCTGGTGTAATAATTATGTAACTGTCCCATCGTAAATAATCATTTTAACAGAATTTTAATAGAACTGTATTTTTCCGTCACGCGACAGGACATGAAACTGACCCATGTCCCAAATTTTTCAGAAAAGTTGGATTTCACAAAAAATAAAAAATCTATAATTATTAATTCGGACCTGTATCTCAAAGCCCAAACCCCAGAGCTGTTGACCTCGTTCTGAGTTTTGTGTAACTGTCTTATTAAACGTGTGGTTTTCCATGTCACACCACAGGACGTCCTCTGGTTTACAGCATTAAACTGATCATATCTTTTTTTAGATTAAAGTACAGATAAAGATGTAATTTTAAACATGTTTTTCGCTTTAGACCAACACCTTTATGACTCAAGAGACTCAGAGAAGTGTTTGAGTCACACCACAGGACATTTTAGTGTTTTTGCAATGAAAAACCACTTCATTCTAAAGCTACATGTAATTTATAGAATATATTTGTGCGCAGATGAGCCGAATTTTGGAGGAAGGAAATGAAATCAAAGCGATAACGTCGAAAAAGGGCGTCACATCGAGTACACATATGCTGTTTGTTTGTCTTGTACCGCCCCGACTCATGCACACCTGTGATCACTCGACCCCGATCCGCTCCAAACCGGAGTGTGGCGGCTCTCTGCTGCTGCCCTCAGAGCGCTCGCGGCACTGTGATGGAGTGAGTCTGTGGAGGAGAGAGAGAGGAGGAGGAGGAGAGAGAGGATGAGGAGTAATCAAGCCGAAGAGATTAGGGCAAGACGAGCTGCTGAGGATCTGTGAGAGAGCAGGCGCTGGTTATATAAGGCCTAACCCAGTTCAGAGTCCTCCAAAAGACAGAGGGAGCCGCAGGAGAAGAGCTTTAGTGAAATGGGGTGACACCTCGTTTGTGGACTGGATGATAGCAACATAAGGAAGTGTATGCAGCCCACGCTCTTACAGTCTTATAAAGGGGTACTACGACAAAAGTACTACACACCCTGCAGCTACAGGACACATACGCTTACCGCAGAACCTTCAGAATTCACTCCCTAAGCTCCAGAGGCTGCACTAGCACTGATAAATGATTGGCCGCGCGGAGGATTCACATCAGAGAGACACATTTTAAGTTTAAACCAACTGCAAGAGTCACGCAAGAGCTTTTTGATTGGATCTTGAGAACCAAATAAATCCTTTCCTGTAAAATGGGGACCACCACCTGATTGGCTCCATGGACGTTGTTATCGCTTACTCTGAAATTCTACGCAGTATGGTATTAAACTCCGCAGATCTTACCAGTAACTTTATGGCAATGGCTTAGTGTAGCTACTAATACACCATTTGGCCAAAAAAAACCAAACATCACACACTCTAATATTTGGTTGTTCCGCCTTTAGCTTTGGTTACGTCGCTCATTCGCTGTGGCGTTGTTTCGATTTCACTTCTGCAATGTCACAAGATTTATTTCCATCCAGTCTTGTGTTAATTTTTCGCCAAGATCTTGCATCGATGATGGTCGAGTCTGACCGCTGCGCAAAGCCAAGAACGTAGCAGCAAGCTAGCTCAATTTGTCTACTGATTAATTGTTTTTTAATGTAAAATACTTCAGCTTGTGGTGCTCTTTTAACATTTATTATGCCTCAAAATTAGCATTAGCGTTAGCATTAAGACACAAACGTCTCTCTTTCTGAACATGCTAACAGTGAGGTTAGGGGCGATGTTGTGCACAGAGACTATTACAGTGGTTTGACACGAGTTCAAATGAAATACTTTTTAGGAATACATTTTGGTCACACACTCTAATATTTGGTTGTTCCGGCTTTAGCTTTGATTACGGCACACATTCGATTTCACTTCTGCAATGTCACAAGATTTATTTCCATCCAGTGTTGCATTAATTTTATCACCTCTTGCATTGATGATGGTCGAGTCTGACGCTGCACAAAGCTTCTCCAGCACATCCCAAAGATTCTCAATGGGGTTAAGGTCTGGACTCTGTGGTGGACGATCCATGTGTGAAAATGACGTCTCATGCTCCTGATCCACTCTGTCACAATTTGAGCCCGATGAATCCTGGCATTGTCATTTTGGAATATGCCCGTGTCAGCAGGGAAGAAAAAATCCACTGATGGAATAACCTGGTCATTCAGTATATTCAGGTGTCAGCTGACCTCATTCTGCTGAACCTAGACCGGACCAACTGCAGGACGCTCATATCTTTTTGCTTAGTTAAATCCAGGTGGCGACTTTTTGGCAGCGTATTTTCAAACTCACCAACCCTCTCCCTCCCTGTCACTTTCTATTTTCTCAAGTCTTTCCTTATAAAACCATCACTCTGAGGACAGCTCCCCACAGATCAGGGACTTAAGATCCAGGAGATTTTGATCGACCCCAAAACAAGGCTTTAAATCGTACTCGCACCACC
The DNA here is from genome assembly GCF_009829125.3 of Periophthalmus magnuspinnatus. Lineage (NCBI taxonomy): Eukaryota > Metazoa > Chordata > Actinopteri > Gobiiformes > Gobiidae > Periophthalmus > Periophthalmus magnuspinnatus. The sequence goes on along the minus strand of NC_047142.1, from coordinate 4,388,575 downwards.
TTCTGCATACTAATAGACGCCAACAATGACTCCCTATACCATTCTTAAACTCTCCATTCAGTCCCAGTAGAAGGGTGTTTGTTCAAGTGGCCCGGCTGTTGCATAACCAGAGCTTTTAGCAGTGACCCCAGGAGAGCGAAATGTATACAACCCCATTGAGAAACAACACGACGGTCCGAACAACATTACTGATTACCTATTTCGTGGAGATTTTATCTATTTTAACCTTATGTCAATAGCGTATTCTAGTTTTATCAAGAATGTTATCAAGTGTTTGCGCAAAGAAATCAATAGCACAAAAATAGTCGTGTTTTCAACCTCTAACGCAAATAAACACAGTGTTTTGCTGCTAAAATCGACGCTGGGGTCAAAAGGTTTGCACGGAATTCATTCATTCATAGCTGACAAATAGGTTGTGTGAGTACCCTATAGAGACAGACATTACAAAACAGCCAAAATTCAATTGGGATACCCCACATAACAAGGTGATAAACAACCTGTCGTTCTTCCAGCCGCCACTAGAGGTCTCTGTTCGCTTGAGAAATGATGATGTGACAATGAATGTAAGGGGGAAATTGTCCACAGTCAGCGTGAGACTGCTTCAGACCGGTTCTGCTGCTCCACTTTGAAGCCTGTCGTCCTAATCCACAGTTAGGACTCTTTCTCTTATCATGTCTGCATTTTTTGGTGACGTTGTTTATGGTTTTGCAATGACGCTGAACCGGCAGAAAACAGGGATGTCCCAGAGCTGTCTATGCAGTAATGATAACTTTATGTTTTTACAACGTGGCTAAATTGGTTACATGTCGTTCCTGCCTTTATCAAATGAGGTTGCAGTAATTGTCTGCAGTGTGGGGTGTTTTTTTTTTAGGCTAGAGTGCATGTCCTCTGTCTATTCTTTTCACCACATACTGTAAATACAAATGTGCAGGAGAGATTTGTTCACTAAAACCATGCATCCATCCAAAAAATACCCAAACTTTAAATAAAAAAAAGTGAAATTGCATTGTGAGATTCCACTGCATCACTGTTAAACTTATTGATCCATGCATCTTTGAAGATTTTCTGTGATATGGCGGCTTGTGTGTGATTGGTCGGAGTGAATCATGTGACACGTTATAACACATACAACGATCAATACAGCCACTGTCTGCACGAGATGAAAATGTTTGAATCGTCCAGGCTATATTTGCTGCACGATACGCTACTTAAAAAGGCTGCCAGCTCTAATACATATTCAGTTTTATTATTTTATTAATGTTTTACCCCCTTGTGTGTCCTGGAGCGAGTTCTGCACTGGCTAACCCTCGGAAATAAAGCTACTGCTGCCTGTTTTTCTCCATCTGGTGCATGACAAAAATGCAAAAGAAATGGGTCATTGTAAATTCATTCTATTTACCACCAAAGTTTTGACGTTTGACTGTTTATGGACAGTCAATACCATGTCATGTATTCAGTTATCCATGTTCCAGCTCGTCGATATGGCTGAAATACCGAGCTGTTTCCACGTGAATTAAAATGCTTGGTCAGTTCTTCTCACTCTCACCAACTTGTTACTCAACCCTGGATGTAAGTTAGTGAATGAACGTTCTTTCGCACATACTGAGAAAGTCTGGAACACAGTGGCCACCTGTAGAAAAAGCGGAAGTCCTTCTGGCTGTGTGTCCACTTTCTGTCGAGCCGAGCGGTTTGCCATGGCAGCTGAGATCGGTGGACGGGGCAGCGGGGGGAACCGTAGGGGTTGCGAGGGTATGGGTGGCCAGTTTGTGTCAGCTTTCATTACCGTCCCGCCACTTGTGAACGCCTCTTCTAGGGCCCAATAAAGGAGAGATGCCTTACACTTTAATGACTTTCCCACAGCGTTTCTCCAAAACAACAGACCCCCCTTTTTAAATGGCTGCGTTTTGGCCGAGGCAAAGAGGAGAGTCCCCGTGGCTCGCCGAAATACTGAGTCCACTGTCAGTCCATGGCAGGGAACAGCCAGCGGGAGGAGAATAATCAGGTCTTTATGTAGCGTGGGGCCTATGGGACGGAGGAGCTTGGACATGGTAACCCAAAAGTGGCACTGGTGTTATTATCCAGTGAGAAATATATAGGACCTTATAGGCGCAACTTACAGCCCACATTTTACAATCAAAACAGTGAAAAAAGCAATTTCCTTTAAAATACTGATTGAAAATGTAGATTTAAAGAACTGAGGAAAGGGAACTGCACCATTTTTGATTAATAGAGAAGACTGAATTAGCAAAATGGGTGGGATTTCATGTCCTGAACGACACAGGAGTTCCACAGGGTTGCGTCCTTTCCCCCCTGCTCTTCTCCCTTGTTCAACAGCTGCTGCATCTCGAGCTACAACTCCACAAAACTGATCAAATTTGCGAACAATACGACCCTCATTGGGCTCATTTCTGGTGCAGTGGAAACAACCTTCGCCCAGACAGATACTTGGTTTATTTTATTTCATGCATGTCTTTTATTTGAGCTTACTCACTATAATACAACTCCAGTTTGTTTTTCAAGTTAAAGTTTGTCCTTGGTGATTATCATGTTTAACTAGAGAGCACTGCACCTTTCACAGTTCCAGGTGAAAGGTAAGTACAAGTCGTAAAGTACTGTACTTCAGTAGAATTTTTAGGTATCTGTACTTTACTAAAGCAAGTTTTACTTTTACTTCACTACATTTGAGAGCAGTATCTGTACTTTCTACTCCGCTACATTTTTGATCTGGACTGAAAAGTAAAAAGTACTTTTCATATGATTTGAGGGGTTATTTTTACCATGTTTGTGGAAAAATCCTGAAGTTTTCGAGTTCAAGCTTCGGCTTTGAGCAAAACAAAAATAAACACAAAATTAAAGAAAGAAAAAACAAAATATGGATAGTTTTTTAATCAGTGTCACTATATTTAACACAGATTGACAACACTGGTGTGAAATACTTTTACTTTTTAGTCTTAAAGTACATTTTGTAACAGGTACATACTTTTACTTAAGTAGATACTTTTCATGTGATACTTTTACTTATACCTGAGTAACTTTTTACCTCTGTATTTGTACTTAAATAACAAAATTGAGCACTTAATCCACCACTGTCCATAAAGAAACACGGTTAAATACCAGCTCCTGTCCGAAATACGTAAATGGTACTTTTTTTAATTAATATTGCCCAGATCCAAACAATCTTTACAGTACTGTTGTGGTCATTTTGAGAGTTTTTTTTAACAAATAGACGACTTAGGTGGAGTTGTTGCTTCTCAATCCGCTGACTCGAGCCACGTGAGCGCTGTACTTACACTTCCATTTACTTATTTGTGTCTACTTTTGGCAGATGCATTAGACAAATATACAAAGCTGTGTTGTTGTTGTTGTTAGCGTGGTCTGTTTGGTTTCGCTCTGGAGTTGATGTTGCTCATGAACGGCTTGTTGACTTTGGAGAAATCCTCTGATATAGTTCCACAGCACAAATAGTACATGACAGAACACCATATCAGTGTTTGGCCTTTTTTTCTAGGAAGTTTCAAAGTGACTGATGGGTTATAGTCAGCTCCTTTTGAAAATAGAACACGTACGCTTATTGATACTGTGATAATGGTTTAACTCTGAGTAGTTGTTGTTATGACCCAAAGGCAGATCAACACGTATTTACTCAGAACACGGGAAACAAAGATAACTGTTCAACTTTTTTACTACTTTTTTAACCTTTCTACTTCTTCTTCATTTTTAGAGACCTTGGAAACAGCCCTTAACCAAACTTCGTGGCCAAAATGAACAAAGTAACAAAGGAAAAAGACCACGGTGAGCCAGCCAATGCAAGGTAAGGACTGTCCCTGCCCTAAAAGAAAAGAAAAAAGAACCAAAAAACTATCCATACACAAAGTAAAGATCAAAAACAGGGCGTCCGGACACACCAGGCCAAACAAAAAGAAGATAAGCTAAAAAACTAAGGATCTGGCGTAGGTGTGCCAGCACGGAACAGCGGACTCGGAGTGTGCGGTATGAGGTGCGTACTCTGGCGAAAAGGAGAGTGAACGGAGAGCAGCGAAGAGCGGCCAGGAATGTCCAAACTTTTCTCATTAAGGGCCACATATAAAAACACAGACAAACCTGAGGGCCGATTTAAGGCCATAGACCGGTCGCCAATACAGTGAATACTTCAAATCTACGTTATTATTACAAGTTAGACTGAATTACTAGATCTTTACTCACGCTCACATCCTCAGTGGGACACATTAAATATTTGATATGGGCTTGTTAAAGTAGATTTTCAGAAATACACAGTAAAAAGTACTATTTAAGGTAATGAGGGCCAAGAAAAATTGGTCTGAGGGCCGCATTTTGCCCCCTGGCCACAGCTTGGACATGCCTGGCTTATGCTATTTAAATGATCCTGGGTGAGAAACAAAACGAACAGGAGCAAAAACTATGAAAAAAATACTTTAGTAAATATATACACAAAAAAAAAAAAAAAAAAAAAAAGGCAAAAAAGCAACTAATGAATAAGCAGAAATAACAAAAATATACAGGAAAAAATAGTACTAACATCTAAGAACTAAAACTGGGGAAAAAATCACTACAAAAATGCAAACAAATTTAAAAAGTATAGGAGAAAAATGCCCAAACGTAACAGTTGTAGTGAACAATGGTGACAGTCAATGGGAGTAACCTACAAACTCAATAAACATGATTTTATCTACTTATGATTTAGTAGCAAATAATAATACCAGAAAGACTATAATAACAACATTTGTGATAAGTTGTCTGTGCCTTATGTCTGAAGCGTCTGAGTCAGCCAACATTGTGCGCTAAAGTGGATTAGCGTTGGCGTTAGCTAGCGTGTGTATTAAAACGTAATCCACGCAGTAAATCCTCGCTGAGCCGTGTTCTCCGTGTGCCTGCTATGATATAACTAATCATGAGTGTGCGCATTTGCTAATCTTTCTATGAATCTATACACGACGAGAAGCGTATGGGGGAAATAAAGTAAATTAGCATGACATCTGAGAGTTAAAACGTGCAGTGTTTTTAGTTTTGGGTGAAAAATAATAATGAATGATAAATATGTGTTCTGTCAAGGATCATCAGAGCCACAATTACACTGTCCCGTTTTGAAATAGGGTCGATTTCAACTTTACGACACCCAAACTTGGACTGTACGGAACCTAAAATTCACACATGTATAATATTTTTTAATTTTTATCAGCAGTTTATGGCCATCTGCATCTCCACCTTGTGCATTCTTTGGTCCATTATCAGTAAAAACAGTGTCTTTTAGTAAAACAGGACAGTCGTTGTGAAATCTGAGTGCTGATCAGTTCTCATTGTGGACCGGTGGAAGCTTCAATCCAGATCTGATTACATGCACCATTCACCTGCTCCTATACCTCTGTTAAATAGACCCAAACAAAGACATGAAATGGGAGCCCGGACATCTGTGTGAACAATGAAAACAAGTCCAAATCCACTCTCACAGCCTCAGTAAGTGAATATAGTAGGTCCCACCAGACGAACTAGCACCAAAAACATAGAGGTCAGGTTGGACCAAAGAGGCAGTGCACAAAGACACAACAGGAAATACTAGTACAGTGTTTAGTAGAGATAGGCCGATATATCGAGCTGATATTTGCCCTTTTTACCGTATCATCTATCGGCTGTAAATCTCCAGCACAGGCCGATATTTTGTTTTGGTCAATCTGCTGCCTAAAAATACACACAAAGCTTTATATTGACACTTTAGTGTGAAGAAATAGCTGCACAAACATGACTACACAGCTCTCCGGGAGGTTTGTGGTAAAAACAAAAAGTGCAGAAATATTGACAGAGGTTATCAGGCATTGGTTGCATTGGATTCTTAATAATCGGTATCGGCACCAGCCACAAAAAAACATATTGGATGATCTGTAGTATTTAATATATAATGTAGAATGTATAATGACAGATACAGTACTATCCAGAATCTTCCCAACGCAACAGTGAAACTGGGTCAAATGAATAATCTGACAAAGTTCTGACTGGTGTGACTGACGGGTGGAATCACCAAACAGAGAAACACCTGGTCTATTTTTGTCAGAACAAACTTCACAACTTATGGGTAAAAAAAATACACATACACACATATGTGCAGATGACAGACTTTTGCTGAATCAATGTGTAAATGTAAACCCTGTTAATCTGAGGTCAAATCCATTTTATATTTTGTTTTCTGCATTAGAGAGACTGGCTGTGATTGAACTGTCAACAAACCTGACACAGTATGAGCCTGACCCCAGACAGAGAGGAGGGGCGCATCTCCACTCATTTTACTCTGACGTTCTTGCCCTTGCCCTGACTCTTGGTTATGAGACAGTTAGCTTTGTCCTAAGTAAAAGTGATAGTATAAAACTTTTTGGGGGTTACCTGTATGTTTCCATGTAAATGTCGCTCAGTCGTCCAGGTCTGATCCACAGTAAAAGTCAAATTTAAATCTGTCAAATGGGCAAAAAATTGCAGAAGTGCAAAAAGTTGTAGGAGTGAAAGTTTTTGTCCAGTTGACAGATTTAACTTTGGCTTTTACTTATCCATGGAAACTGAAAGTTAAAGCCACTTTGGAACATTCTCCATGAAAAGGCCCTGTTCCAGGGCAAATGAGAGTTAGGTTTGTGGAGATGCAAGCCCGCTCATAAGGACACATATTTCTTTGTTTTTCAGTGCAATAAATACATCCATAATAATTATTTTATTTTTATTTTTTTTTACAAAAAAGTTACATTGTGTGACTTTAAATGTAAGACTTAAACATAATCGTCTGATCTTACAGATCTCATGAGCATGGCTTAGAGCGGCTTGTTTTGTATGTGTCAGTTTCTTGTTACGTATGAAAGGGACTGAGGAAGCAGCTGCTTCCTGAAGTCTGTCCTGAGTCAGGGCAGGGCCTGAGCTGACTCATGCTCTTACTGCGCTCAGACTTACCTCACAAAGACTTCCCCTTACGTTCATGTCTTCATCTGAAATAGAACAAAGGTCTAGTAAATACTACTTCACTCAGGTATGAAGAGCTGTTGAATGCACAGTATATATATATTTACATTTGAAGAGCTGGGGAAACTGAAATTAATCAAACATTCTTGTCATTGTAACAGTTCATTGTGCCTTCTCAGAGACAAAACCACATGATAAGACATAATGTTGAATGTTCTGTCTCCAAGGTTAGGATGCCACATGTCCTGGCTTTCTAGGACATATTTACAGTTGTTATATACGTGTGAAGTGAATGTGCATATTGGTTTAGTCATTCTGTTTTCTCAGGGGGTTTCTGAGGTCAGTTTTACAAACATACCCTTCTCCCAGGAAAACCGAGCCAACAAGAAAAAAACATTTCACCTCTTTGAGGATTTCAGACTTTAAACTGCACAAATGGCTCATATTCCAGACCAAAATCCTGGCTTAAGATTCGGAGAAAGATTTCAAAGCATTAGCCCACCCTTGCCCTCTTTCTGTCTCTGCCCTGTAATTCAACTTGAGGTAAATATAACTTGCAACAGTTTCATAATTACCTATTTGTAAATCTAATACATATTGTACTTTTTACTTACCATAGACTGTATATATAAAATGACAGCGCTAACATGCTAGCCGCCGTGTTACAAATAGAAAGTGATCATCGTCTGGCTCCGATTCACTTTACATTGAAAAACTATGGCCTCTCTCTGTAACTGCTGCTGTCAGACTCGTCATTTTGGTCTTAAATATTCGTATTAACCCGCTCTACATCATTCTGGGGTTTTTATTTCCCTATTTTATCTGTGATTTAAGATATGAACAGGGCAGGAAGGGGCGTTACCTTCAACAGCCTCGCTCCGGATTGGCTCTTTGGTTGCTATGGGTGACGTCACACTCATTTAGTCCACTTCTTTATACAGTCTAAGTGATACTCTACACACACAGTTAAAGTAATAGTAGTATCTTAGTCTGAATACTCTCTTTACTGAATTTCATTGTATTTTTCAACATTTTTCTCACATTGTTAATCCTCAGTCCTTCTCACATCACGTTTGTGTCCATTGAGCTTGTGAGAACTCGCTCTCGTCCTGCTGCTCGGGGGCTGATGCCAGGATCAGTGTGTGCCCAGTCTGCCCATGTGACCGGCATACTGGGCGCCGTGTGACCAATCGCGCCTGATCTGTGACATCAGAGTAATCTACGCCCATAAAGACTAACTTTGTTGCGCTGAAAGAATGAATAGCTGCTGTCTTTTATGGAAAGTTTGGCACGCTCTGAAACCGATAAGATAAAACACCATAATCCAAACCATCGCTGCCAGAAACTATTTTATTCACCAATAAAGAAACACAGGAAAATTTGCTGAAGTTTTTTTTTTTTTTTTTGCAGATAAGGAGCCTTGCCTGGTTTTTGCAGTCTTATAAACATAAAAAACTGAGCTAGATCATTTTAAACGCCAGCAATCATTAGCATGCTAACAGAGCGCAAGCATTATTTCCTAGTTTGCGGACTCTAAAAAGCTAAAATTAGATAAATACAGCAGATAATGGTTTCATTTTGAACCCAAGAGCTGCTTTTATGAAATACCTGTGCTGGGACAAACCAAAATTGGCTTATTATATGAAAAAAAAATCAGTATAGCGCCTTAAACGTACATAGAGTTAGCATAGGCGATCATAAATCCTAGCATGAAATGAAATGCCCGCAAGTTTGGCACCATAAAAACTACTGACCTACTTTTGAATTTGCTGAATAAGATAATCCTCTTCTGTAATTTAAAACATTCTGAAGTTCGGAAACGCCTGCTTAACCTGCTAGCGAACAATAAAACTCATGTACAACTTTAGCTTTGTGTCGCAACGTTTAGCGCAAAACAATGTTCTTTTTTAATCAGGATTATAAAAAGTATTTCCGGTGTATGTGCACATTCTAACTGGTGCGGTTTTACGTGGGGCAGAGGCTTATGACTATGGACTTTTAATAAGGCTTTGCACGCTCACGTCCCGGGACAGAGCAGTGACCCAGCTCGTTTTATTGTGGGTCAATAAAAATGTAGTATAGATAGCTACCGCGTGCCGTAAAACGCGGTGGACTCAGGTGCGGCCGCGAAAGACGTATCCAATCGCTTATGTAATGATTTAGATAGCCCCATGTGTTTAGCGTGTTAGTTTGTGCGATTGCATTGAAGTGCGCGTGGATTAGCCGGCCTGGGTGGTTTGAAGTTCGAATATAAAGAGGCCATTGAGATCGGCCGTGCAGGGCTTTTGGACGAACTGGCCTCTCTTACGTAAACGGAGAGCAGGGTCGCTTCTAATTATCATACAGAAGCTAACAATGGAGTCTTATGCTGAGTTTGATAGTGTCCGGATTGATGAAAAGTTAGGACAGCAGTGACGTAATCTCATTTGGGGCTGTGTAATACATGGGTAAAGGTTGTGCGGTCAATAAAACTCAGTAATAGCGCAGAGAAATGCAAAAAACCCAATATATTTATCCTGCAAAAACACATCCTGGAGGTAGCATTAAGCAGAGACAGGTGCAGAGTAAACAGACTGAGGGTGCATTCGGGTTTCAGAGGCGAGTAAACATAACGCGCTCCCGTTACGTGGCAGTATTTTAGGTGAAGGTTGAGCTAAGGGTGCGCACGTTTCCGTCTGAGGTTGCACCCTTTTGCACCCCCCGTAGACCCGGGCCTGGGCAGAAGTGACTGCTGGACTTCCCTTGGCCCGCACGCGACATTCCAGGTTGATTTATCCAGGGTCAGGGGTCATCCAGAACAGACGCCAAAGCTACTTAAGCTGGCACCTCTTCATGTGGCGGAGCAGGGGTTGTACTCTGACCTCCTCTGCAGAGACACAACTGCTCTTTTCTTCTGTTTTTTTCTGTAAATGAAGGAAAAGAACAAATTAATTCAATGCTATAATAGTGGTAAAGTGACAGTGATTTTGAGGTATTATTATAAATATCAAACTAAAAGAAATGTGCTTTGATCAGTGGTGGGATGTAATTTTAAAAAAGGAATAAAGTACTGTACTTAATTTGAATTTTTAGGTATCTGTACTTTACTTTCACTTCACTACATTTAGAGCAGTATCTGTACTTTCTACTCCTCTGCATTTTGGAACAGGTTTGACAGGTAAAAGTATTTTTTATTACACTTTAAGACCTGCTGAAAAGGCTCAGAGGTTTATTTTTAACACGTTCGTAGTTTGAGCAACGAAAAATATAAAAATAAAAACATCTAGAACAAACGATTGATTCAGTTGTTTCTGTAGAACAAAATTCTGAACAAATCTGTGTCAAAATCACTACATTTGAAGCCTCAGAATATGTGGGAAATACTCTTACTTTTTACTCTTTAAGTACTTTTAATACTTTTACTTAAGTAGATTGTTTCACATGATACTTTGACTTTTATTTCATCTACCGCTGGCTTTGATCACAAGAATTAATCAGATTTGCGTACACGCTGACCTAATTTTACAGCCTGTTCAAAGTTTCTTGAGGTCAAACGATGCACTGGGCCAGTCTGAAGCACGAGGTCATCGCTCATTATGATATAAATTATATCTCGTTAGCGTGGACATTCCCTCGCGCGCGTTATAACTCAGCTCAGAGTTCACAAAGGTGGTTATTGATTACGCTTCACCTGCATCTCCTCGCTGCGCTGCGAGTTAACGTGGCTTGACCTCTCCTTGACCTCCCCCCACGCGCTAACCTTATTCGATGTGGATTTGACCTGTGACCTTAGAGGTGTATTTCACAACGGTCACCTCGGATTCTTCAACACAGAGTACTATTGCGTTATGAAACATTTAAGAGCTGAGTTTAAGTTTTGGAAATACACAAATGACTCCCTTTTCATCATCGGCGAAGGCTGAAACTGCGCGGCGTGAAACAGTCTGCTTGGTTTGATTGTGAAAAGTGGATTGCGTTTGATTTAAGAGATTCTTTTTGGAGCCAAGAACGTAGCAGCAAACTAGCTCAATTTGTCTACCGAGTTATTTTTTTATGTAAAATACTTCAGTTTGTGTTGTTTTAAATTTTATTACGCCTCAAAATTAGCATTAGCGTTAGCATTAAGATACAAACATCTCTCTTTTTGAAAACAGAAGTGTCCTCCGGTGAAGTAGGATTTGTTTTATTTGTGTAGTTTTAACATGTTGTCAGTGTCATCCATCTGCAGCTCCCTGTCCACTGCCTCATCTTTAAATATTTATGAATTTTAGCGTGACACCTGCTAACTCCATAGAGATACATTTGGACAGGAAGTGCACTAACAGTGAGGTTGCTGGGCGAAGTTGTGCACAGAGACTATTACAATGGTTTGACACTAGTTCAAATGAAATACTTTTTAGGAATACATTTTGGTCACTCTCATTCTGGCTTATACACTGCCTGACCAAAAAAAAAGTCGCCACCAAAAAAAAACAAAACCTGACCTCATTCTGCTGAACCTAGACTGGACCAACTGCAGCAACCCCAACATATTTGCTAAGTTAAATCCAGGTGGCGACTTTTTTTTTTGGCCAGGCAGTGTATTTTACTGCACTTTTACTGCTACAAGTTTGAGAACATTCCTTTTCCATTTAGTACCTGATTTTGTTCCATGTGTTTGAGCTAAATTTGTCTTGTAGCTCTTGCAGTATAAGCAGCACTTGAGCTCAAAATATGTCAATTATGTGCTGTCTGCATTTAATTATAAAGTTTTTTTTTATTGTCAGATAATCAGGAAGTGCGTGTTAGCATGCAAGTTGTTGTTTTTAGCATTACTGTGACACTAAATCTCTGCTCTTTGTCTCTGAGAGTTGTGAAAAGAGCTTATCAACTCACCACGATGAATAATTACTTCACTGTTAGCGTCACTACTTCCTGTCGAATCTGATCTCTATGGAGTTTTTGCAGAGTCACGCTAAAATGAATAAATATTTAAAGATGAGGCAGTGGACAGGAAACTGCGGCTGGATGTGACGGACAACATGTTCAACAAAACACAAATAAATACTTCACTAGAGGCACTTCTGTTTTTAGAAAGAGACATGTTTGTGTCTCACTGCTAATGCTATTGCTAATTTTGAGGCATAATGAATAGTAAAATGACACCACAAACAACAACAACAATCGGGTTGTATTTATTTTGTTTTATTTGACTTTTAATGGGTTGTTTATTTAATATTTTTAATACAAGTTAGCATAAGCGTTGAGACACAGCAAGCTGGCTAGCGTGTCTCCGCGATGCTCGGAATGCGTATGTTAAGTGTGGAATTTAGACCGCAGCAGATCGTTAAAAATGGTTCTGGTTTTCACGGTTTTTAAGAGAGTAAACATTGCGATTTTTGTTTAGGTGTAACTGGTTCATATATATCTGTATAGTGCAATTTTACATGCATTTTTACATCATCTGAACGTGCATTGTGTCCTGCGTCCTGATTGGCTGTTGGACTGTAGACCATTGTGTTCTGCGTCCTGATTGGCTGTTGGGCTGTAGACCATTGTCCATCAGTCTCCTCCGTGCCGTGTCTCCTGTCCAGTACAGAATGTGTTCAGACAAATTTACATAAACGTTGGATCTCAGTGTGACTCTGAAGTGCTGTGCGTTTGCAATTTGTTTTCTCCCCGACAAAACCCACAATGTCGAAGAAACGTTCTGCACCGACAAAGACGCCTACGAAGGTTTGAGCTTTGAGAGAGTTTAAACGAGAGAGAAATGTGAGAAAATGTTAACGCCTGTGTGAGAAAAGTGTATAAAGTGTGTGGTGAGGGGTTTTACAGACAAAAACATAGAGAATAATTGTAAAAAATAAAGCTGATACTTCACGGATTTCGCCTGTTGCGGGTTATTTTTAGAACATAACCCTTGCGATAAACGAGGGACCACTGTATTTATATTTTACTTGTATTTAAGTTGATATTGAGCTCTGATGTTGCTCCATTGTTTTCATTTAATCATGTCAACAAGTGCGGGGAGACGCTAACTCTGTCCATTATCTTCTCTTGTCTAAAACAGTCTAGACCGATAAATAGCGGCACATGTTGAACTTTTGTGAGCCAGATTAAACGAAGACCGCCTTCAAAAGTTCCCGCTGTGTCCCTCGGCTCCTTATTATGTCACAAACTACGCAAAACAAAGTCACACCGGTCGCTTAGGTCGAGTGATTTCCAAACGAAGAAATGAAGGAACTCTCTTCAACTTGCAGATCGTGGTAAAGTACGCGCAGCAACAGCATCTAAACCGGATGAGATCACGCTATTAAAAATCATTTAGCACTAGTTATATTCATTAACGCTGCTCAACTAACCGTGAGCGCATGTGTCCCATTGTACGTGTTCTTTTGAGGAGGAACAATCCAACGCCTCTATCTGTCCCGGTCCGGTCAGCCAGCCCCGGATGAGGTTACGCTGACGGGCTGCTGAGTGCCAAGCCAATACATGAGTTCTTTTCTAATAAAGTCCTGTTTTCTCCAGCGTCCCTCCTGACACTTCCAACCCCACAATGGCGAGCTTTAGGCGGATATAGTTCCCACGCCACCTAGACCGTCCTGGGACACGGAAAGAGGCAGCCCCGGTGTGTCCTTACCTCTTTGACTTTTTTTTATACACCCGATTGAATGCGCGAAAGGAAGGATTTTTTTGATACGTGGGACAAAAAGACGTTATAGGGTTGCTTTGTCAATTCAAAAGAGCAGTGACACTTTTCCAGAGTAGGAGAAAATTATCCCATTGTGGAGGTTTTGTGTGCAGAGACTGAAGGGAGCGGGAATGACAAAGAAGATGTGAAAACACTGCAGAGGAAGTAAGGCTAGACAAAAACAAAACACATGTTAGCTAACTGGTTCAAGGAGGGACTGAGGCAGCAAAATGCAACGTTATAGAGAGGTTTGATTTCAGTGGAAAAACTGGAAAAGGAAAAAATGGCATGTTATTTTCATTGTGTTTGCACGAGAAGCTTGTAATTGGGGCAAGACGTTCATGGTAGAAGGCCGAAGTATTTAAGTAGAGTTTTTACGCATCTGTCCTTTGCTTAAGTACGTTTTACAGTGGATACTTTTTACTTTTACTTCACTACGTTCGAGAGTAGTATCTGGATTTCTACTCCACTGCGTTTTTGAACTGCACTGAAAAGTAAAAAGTACTTTTCATGTGGTTTGAGGGGTTATTTTTTTCCATCTTGACTAAAGTTTTTGAGTTCAAGCTTTGACCAAAACAAAAATAAACCCACAAAATTAAGGAGAAAAATTAAGAAATGGATTCGTATTGTTGCTGTTGACCAAATTTTGTATCATTTTGAATCATCACTACATTTAAGACTTTAACATTTGTGTGAAATACTTTTACTTTTTACTCTTTAGCTACATAAAAGTAGAAATTTTCGTGTTTCACTTTTGCTTAAGTAACAAAATTATACTTCACCCACCACTGTTCACTTTGTCTTTTGGGTTTGACTGCTACTAAAAAAAACAATAATTTGCCTTAATCCTGGTGCAAATACAACACAATCTGTTTTAAAACTAAAATACATACATTAAATATGCAATATAAACCCACAATGTCCTAGAATTGTAATAAACTATGGTAAAACTGTGCACCCTCTGGTTCTGGGGTGAATATTTGCAAGAAAATTATTGTTGGAAAGTTATTTGGAATATATCTTTTAAACTGTGTGCCATCCAAGCAGGTTTTATGGCAAATGGACAAATGCAAAAATACATCAAAATAGTGCAGTGCTGACAAAAAAAATCCATCTTTCGCATCAGTTATAATCAATGCGGATGTTTGGTTTCTACTATAAGTGTTATTCTGTGACCACTGGAGGGCATCCCCAACCTCGCTGTGGTTTCCTGCTTTTGAAACTCCGACTTCAGTCCTACTTCTCCAATAAAAGAGGAAGGAAGACGTCAGCGTATACATTGTCACGTCCTATAATGATGCCTGTGCTTGCTTTGTTCGTATTTGCATCGCAGGTAGCCCAGTGTTAGCTGTCGTAGCAACAAGATAAAAACAAACCCATAATTTTGCGGTATCACGTCTCCCTTCTCATTCCTCCTGTTAGAACATTCCTCCACTGCCCAAATATGGTTAAGACAAATATTCCATTGTTTCCAGGCAGTTCAGATATGACTTCTGCAGAAAAGGTCGGGATAAACACTGTAAAATTGATTGACTAAGACACGTTTTGTTCTGGTACAGTCATAAGTATCTAAAAACTAACAAACAAACTTCTTGCGTGTTGAAAAATCTCCCGCTGACGGAGCAACAAACGAGCAGGTGCCACAACACAACAGCATCGCAGGGAACAAGGACAGATTCAGCAATAAAAGTCAACATGTCAAGTTTAACTGCGATCGCACAAGAAGACGCTGAGAGAAAAAAAAAAAGAAGTGTTTTGTGTAATGTAGCTGATTGTGAGAAAGATTATGGTCTGCACACTTAGGCCTGTAATCACCTTGTGCTGACGTCAGCGCTCCTGCTCTGACAGCTGCTGGGCCCGGCCTCAGAGTGATTATCACACAGATATAATGTATGTTCTTTCTCTATTGACTTTGCTAAGCGCTGAAAGTCTTCTACACGTCTGGAGGAGCCATGAAGGTCCAGAACTGCCTTATTAAACAAGGTGACATTGCCGTGGTAGAGCTGTTATAACACGAGGTCGGCAATTTGATCCCAGCTCTGTCCTTGAGTTCGACGCTATTTACGCAGTTGATGTGTACGTTTTAGGTGTTGTGAGAGATTGCGGTTTGAGAGGAACAAAGCGTCTGTCACTGTGGTCACTAGAAGAAGTAGTGCTGATGACTTTAAGGACTCGTAAAGACGCTGATTCCAGTGAGCCGAGACCTTTGAGGAACGGTGCGTGTTGTCGAGAAACGTCCGACGCGATCGTTACGAAAGGTTCAAGAAGCTCGTGAACTTGAGCCGAGGTCCGTCGCAGCTGGGAACTTTTGTCGGAGGTATAAGTTGGGAAGTTTGTCACACACACACACACACACACACACCAAACACACATGACACTAGTTTGACAGTAAAGGCTCATTTCCATCAGACAAATGACCCTTCAGTGTAAGAACTTTTGTATGACCGTTGCTAAAAACACCTGATAATATCCATTCGACTGGTTAAATTATCCATGCTCGTTTGAGATGACACACACTTGTATTGCTGCTATAAAAACACACTACAGTTCTTATTGTCCTGACACAAACCCATGCTTTGGCACACATATAAGTGACGCTTGTTTTGTTTTCGAGCTCCAGACACCAGACATCTGCCAGACCAGCGGGCTCCATCTGACCCCATCAGAGCATGACCTCTCCAAAACCTCCTCCACTCTGATCCTATTACACCCGCTCTCTCAGCTCGCCAGAAAAAAAGGCCCTGTTGATACTTCGCAGGTGATTTCAACAACATTTTCTGGGGGGTGTGATGCTAACTGTAGGCACTGCTCTGTCTGAGGCTTTGTTGAACTTTAACCTGAACTTTGCTTTAACACAATCTGACCAGAAAGAAATGGCTTAGTTGGAATTGAAAGAGGTGAGCTGATTTAAAACAAGTTTCTCGCACGTAAAATTACAGTCACAAGCTAGCTAGCGTTAGCCAAAGGTTTCAGTTAGCGACCCTCATCTTTTACGCTGAAAATCAAACACGTAAACACAGCCCTAAATGCTCATATTTATCACAAGGTCTTGAAAATATGTTGAGTTTTCAGACTAAAAAATGTATCAGACTGTGTTAATTAACGTGTGCATCATGTCCCTATTGAAACTGCTCAACTATCCACCATAGAAGTACATACAGAACGCCTCCAGCATGACGTCACTGCAAAGTATCAATGGGGAAAAAAAGCACGTCATTCCTCCCAGTTGTGCATCATTGTATTCAGATTACCGTCTCTGGATTAACAACAAAATAAATTCTGCGAGATGAAAATGGAGCCCTGTGCGTCTCTGGCCAGACTTAGGTCAATTGTGCGATTGTAGTTGTTGGGTCTTGCTGACGCACAATGTGGTGTGTGTGTGTGTGTGTGTGCTGGGTGTTCCAGGGAAAATAAAGGATTTGGTGGGATTAGGTCTTTACAACAGACTAATGGCAGCAAGAAAGTCGCTTGGGCACTAAGATACTTGATCAGAGCGTAATCTCACAGGCTGCGGGGCCAGAGGGCGCGGCTGCTTCGGTCTAATCGTTCTGACGCTAATTTTTCTTTCTATTACTACTCGCCTGTCTGTTGTTTTTTTTCCTTTTTTGCGACACACATAGAACAGATGTAGAACGGAAGACGTCATCGCGTTCGTATCCCCATCCCGACATGTGTTTGAGAGATTTGTAGTCTGAGATGTCTTCTGTTGGCCATTACGCAACACGACAAAGCGACAGATTAAGCCTTGAACCAGAACCACACAATGCAGTTAGAACCAGTAACTTGTCCAAAAGTCCCACTGCAGTTATACAACGGCATAATCTGCAAAATATTTCTGAAATATCTGAAAATGCCCAAGCTTGTGGAGTAAGCAGAAACTATCATCGGTAACATGAGGATTGTAATCTTTTAATTATAGGACTGGCAATCCTATCCACCTGCATCAACAACACATTCAAGTTTTTAAAATGGCGTTTTATTAAGTTAATTAAATCTATAAAGT
Source organism: Periophthalmus magnuspinnatus (assembly GCF_009829125.3). Taxonomy (NCBI): domain Eukaryota; kingdom Metazoa; phylum Chordata; class Actinopteri; order Gobiiformes; family Gobiidae; genus Periophthalmus; species Periophthalmus magnuspinnatus. The sequence goes on along the minus strand of NC_047142.1, from coordinate 4,370,972 downwards.
GGAGGTGGCCTACGTAAACACCCACCAAGGCAGAACATCTTTCAACAGCTGCTCTTCACACAAATCTGTCAATGTGCAAAACCAAAACAAATGTCAGTCTTTTAATATCCAAGATGGTGGTTACACATCTTGTTTGGTCTTGTTTTTAACCGTACCCAAACTGCCAAAATATAATTGAAGCTTTTGGCGTGCGAGACAATGGAGCTCGACTGTGACACTCCACTCCCCAGTAAATTCCTCATTATTTTTTTCCATAGACTTTATAAAAAATTAATTAATAAATAAATAAAAGCAGGTCGCTGGCTAGCCTCCGCAATGCTTTTGAACTCTTAATATTAAATCTTTTCGAAAAGTCTATGGGGAAAATTAATGGAAATTTTACTTCCAGAACCAAAGCTGGCCTCAAAGATGGATGGGACCACCACTTCCGGGTCCAGCCGTCGACTGTATAAAGAATGAATGAAGCTTATCGAGGCTCGCAGTTATAGCGGCGAATTTAGAGTCGAGTTGCATATTTGGAAATCCGACAGCGAGTATCATAGCAACCAAGGAGCCAATCAGATGCGAGGCTGTTGCTTAGGCTACCTGGAGCAACCTCGGGGAAAGAAGACGCCTAGTTTGTCTGTTATTAATGTTCATATCTTGATTTACGGACTAAAAACACCAGGATCATGTACAGGAGGAGGACAGCGGCTACGTTCTGGGCATGTTGGTTAAAGCATCATTTCTTATCTGTAGCTTTCTTTTATACAGGAATGCATGACCCCCACGAAGGCGAGGGTTATAAAACACTGGTGCAATCTTACAACTTTAGACTCTACTCTCTTGACTCTGCGCACTTTTGATTTTGCTGAACGCTGTCTTTAACCCGACTGTATCGCTGTAACCGACAATAAAGATTTACAGAACGATTCCCGTGCCTCTGCGCCTATTCTTCACGCAACAAAACAGAAACCAGCACTATGTCCGATTATATATACAGTCTATGCGTCCAACTGACTGATTTCTAGCTTTATTTGTTGTTTATTTGCCTGCATTTGACCTGGAAATGACATTGCCCGTAACCACTCCGCAGCCCGTTCGTTCATGCTAGGGCAAGAATCGCTCTTAATCCGGTAAAAGGTGCATATAAAGTGACATTTCAGCGCCGTCTAACTTGTCCAAACAGTTTCTACACAATGAAAAGAAGAGATTAAACGTGCACAAACTAAATGAGTGCAGCCTTGTGAATAAATGAACATTACATAATCGTCAAATCAGTAGCATGTTAGCTTTGCCCTGTTTTATTATCGTGACACTCATGAGCAATCAAAGTTGCACGGAGGTTCTGCTGCCTTATGTAAACGCCCGTATAAGGACTAGGTACCCGAGTCTCCCACAAAAGCCGCGTTTGTGTCCCGGGTCAAATCACGTATGCGTAAAATGTGAAGCAACTGGCCGTGCTGAGGAGATTACATAATGCTACTGTAGCTCTGTGTCCCTATGGAGTGAATAGAGTCGAATACTTTCACTTCATTGACTGTCGGTTTGTCAGCGTTAATCAGACTGGTTTATTAAGGGTGTTGGACCACAAGCCTTTCGGGAAAAGGCCGCTCATGTAGATTTTGTGGGCTGTCCCTACGTCACCTGTTTGTGAAGCAATTTGTCTTGACTTTTCAACCGTCCGCCCGAGCGTTACTAAAAAGAGCAACCGCCACAGCCACTGTAACTCGTCAGCTGATCCACAGAAAGCATGAGAAATACACGGAGAGGGAACATTACCAACATGATTATACGTAGAACATTCAACACGTCAAATCAAAATCGATTGGCCTGTTTCAGTCTTTGATTATGTAATTATTTCCTCACATACCTAACTATTAACATACCACACACTTATTCAGTTTGACGTCTGTGTTTCATGTGGCTAATATGTATAATGCCATTTCTGCTGATGCCTTTTGATGGAAGAAATTCGCTATTACTGTATGGAAAGAATTATTATTTTTATTTTTATTATTTCACTTTTTACTTTATTATTATTATTATTATTATTATTGTCATTATTATTATTACATTGTATTATATCTATATGTTTATTTTGTATTTATTTTGTTACTATTATTATTATTATTATTATTATCAATTTTATTATCTAATTTATCTTTAGTTTTTTTGTCTATATGTCCATCGGGGTGGGGGGGTGGGAAAAGAAAAAAAAAAAGTGGAAAAAAGGTAGTCGGATTGTAACCTGTATATTTGCACTTGAGATTGATACTTGAATAAAAATTTGATCACAAAAAAAAAGTCCGGTCCGAGGGCAAATTGCGGCCCGTGTACAAATTTCCACTGGCCCGCAGCCTCTGGAATAAAAATAATTATGTGTGGCCAAGACTAAGTAGCTCTCACCTGTGTGTCGTTTACGCATCCAAACCACGGACCTGGCCTATTTACTACAGTCAGATTCACCCTTCACATTAGTGCAGGCAAGTTATTTGTTGCCTTCTGAGTTGAATACATTCTAAAATCTCAGTGAATTTATTTTATTGTGCTTCCCAAAACCAGTTTAAATGTTCACTTTGTCATATTTATAATCTGTGTAATATTCATTTTGTTTTTGAAAGCTGAAAGCCATTTGCAATACGTAAAAAGTAAAAAATATATATATTAAGAAGTTCATTTTCATTTGTGTTTAATATTAATGGGTCAAAGAATCATCAGACTGGATCTCACCAAATCTGTCCCTTTTTGCAAAAAGCTTGGACACCCCTGATGTAGCTAAATAAATATAAATGTGTTACGTTAGCGTGCTGTGCTGCTATTCAGCCTGTTGTTCGACATTTTATTGGTTTTATTATGACTTGCCTTTAAAGATAAAATGTCTGTTTTTGGTCTTGGATTTTGAATAAATTTCCCCCAAAAATACGACTTATACATGTTTTTTTCTTCATTATTATGCATTTTTTGCTGGTGCGACTTATACTCCAGAGCGACTTATATGTTTTTTTTCTTCATTACTATGCATTTTTTCTGTTGGTGCGACTTATAGTTCAGAAAATACAGCATCTACTTTGGCGACACTGGCTGATATCAGTTGTCCTTTTTCTTGTGTACTAATTAACTCTTAGTCTAAAATGATAATTGATTTATTTACGTAACTGAACGATGAAAAGCCTAAATATATATCCGTGTCGTTAACTCACAAACAAAAAGCCTTATCCACGTTTGAGTGAGAGTCGACCTTTTAGTCAGTTTTGTAAACACAATAACAAGTTTGTAGAGTCAGTATTCATCAACGTGCAAGCTATATAAAGATTTAAAATAAAGTAAAACATTTATACGCTGCCTGAAAACACCTATGGCCTCATTACATAACTTAATATCAACATGTTTAAGAAAGTCAATATAATTAAGATTACACAAATGCATTTTCCACTCGCTTTATCACAGTCTCCCATCAGCCTTAATATTAAACAATGGAAAAACACTTTGACTTTGGTGCGTCCCTTCGGAGCTGATCGCCTTGGCACCGTTCGGGCGTGCTCTGTGCCCGGCTCCACTGGGAGGCAAAAAAACAACCGTCATGAATCCTGGAAGGGTGCTCTTTGTCAGGGCTCTTTGTGATCTGAGAGAGGGGCCCAGCGGCGGACAGGGGAATGGGCTTCTCCGGTCTTACTGGTCAGGACGAGAAGCGCATGGATGGAGCCAGAAAAACAAAGCTGTGTGTTTTTAACTCTCGGGTCCAGTCCCATTGTCTTGGTCTTAGGAAGCTAACAATGCTAACTATTATCTTTACACAGAATAGTGTTTAGCTTCATAGAGACGGAAGATTATTGAACTTGATTATGAGTAAAATTGATATAACAGGAACAAATATGTGGATTATCTTTAAGTTATTTTAATTAATTAATGTATATAATTAATTCTATACATTATTAACTTTTTTTTATTATTTTTTATTTACATTTTAGTGCATTTTTCTTTGATCAATAATAATATTCTAGTGTAAATTTGTCACATTTACAGCGTACGTGGTAGTAGTCACAAAAGACCATTGGAAAAAGTACTCAATCGCGTTACTTAAATAAAAGTATCACATGAAAAAATCCACTTATTATATAGTATTAAAGTACCCGTTTAAAAGTGAACTTAAAGAGAGATCTAAAAAACCTTCAGATGTATTGATTTTGATAAAGTTTTGTGCTGAATTTTGTTGAAAAACAGAAACAATCGAATCAATTGTTCTTTTCTAGGCATTTTTCTTTGTATGTTTTTGTTCGCTCAAACTACGAACGCGGTAAAAATCAACCTCTCAGCCTTTTCAGCAGGTCTCAAACAAAAATAAAACACACTTTTACTTTTCAGTCCAGTTATAAATGTAGTAGAGTAGTAAATGTAGTGAAGTAAAAGTAAAAAATATCCAGTTTACAATGATATACTACAGTACTTTACTACTTTTACTTGGTTATATTCCACCACTATTGGAAACTATAGGCTAAACCACTCAATAAAATGAACGTTGACCTTCAAAAATTGATTCAAATGCATAGTTAATAATACTAAAGCAAACACCTGATGTGGACTCGGCTAAGTTCATCCTCACAACACAAACATTATCTGAATTTAGTGTTTGCACAGAGCTGGAAAAACGATTGTCTTCCAGGTTCTAGGTTCAGACCAGTGGAGGAAAAACACATGTATGATTCAAATTCTTATGCAGAATTTCTGGTTCTTCTCGTGGCTAGGTGTGTACACAGACATGAATATGGAAACGATGCCTTTTGTTGTTTGTATCGTTGTGGTTTTCGGTGCGACGGGTTAGGCTTACGTGGCTCTTACCTCATGGCAGGATAGGTGTGCGCAGTGACTAACAGCAGAGCAGATTTGGGCGTGGATCTTTTGCTGACTCACGATTGGTCTTAACAGGACTCCGGGGTGTGCTGTCAGAAGACTTAGAGCTGCGATGACCCCTGACCTCTGTAGGGTCATGGTTAAAACACAGTTCAAACAGGATTTAGAGTAGTGTCATGGCTGCCATTCGAGGAGCAGATGTGAGACGCACTGCAGCGAAGCCATCATCATAAAGAAAAACATGTATTGTCCTTTTGAGACTTTCGAGAAAATGGGTTATTCTCAAGATTGGGCCAAATTTCAAGTGAATTTCTAAGACTAAACCTGCTCTAAAATAGGATTAAACCATGACTAAACTTTTAAGCCATAGCTAATTGTCTAAAATAAAAAGAACAGAACTGAGAAGAATATAGTACCACAGTATAATTTGTTTTGTGTCAGGATGATGCAAAATTGGGAGTGTTGCCATAGAAATTAATGGCTGTATAAATATGGTATTTTCCAGAGTATAAGTCGCACTGGAGTATAAGTCGCAACAGCCAAAAAAATGTATAATAATGAAGAAAAACACCATATTTCACATATAAATCACATCTGAGTATAAGTCGCACTAGCCAAAAAATGTATAATAATGAAGAAAATGACCACATTTCTTATATAAATCTCATCTGAGTATAAGTCGCACCGAAGTATAAGTCGCAGCAGCCAAAAAAATGTAAATTAATGAAGTAAAAAACATCCATTTCACAAATAAATTGCATGTGAGTATAAGTCGCACCAGCCAAAAACTGCTTAATAATGAAGAAAAAAACATATTTCACATATAAGTCGTATCTGAGTATAAGCCACACCCCCGGACAAACTATGAAAAAAACTTATAACGCGACTTATACTCCGGAAAATACGGTAAGTATGTTTGGCTTGAAAAAACATATGATTGTAGCCCATTACTATCTCTTTACTATTACATTTTTGTCAAGATCATACAGACGTGACATTATAAGTATCATAGCAACCAAAGAGCCAATCCGGAGTGACGCTGTTGACAGTAACGCTCCTTCCCGCCCGCACCGCTGGTTTAGCAGGGAGCGAGCGCTTAGCAGGAGTGACCTCGGGGGGAAAAGGCACGTGATTGATTTGTTATTAATGTTCATATCTAATTTACGGACAAAATAGTCAAATAAAAACAGCAGGATCATGCAGAGTGGATTAATGCAAAGATTTTAAGACCAAAATGATGAGTCTGACAGCAGCAGTTACGGAGAAATGGGTGACAGTTTTTCAATAGAAAGTGAATTGGAGCCAGAATCAATATTGCAGAAGTACGCCCATGCTCACTTACTGGAAAACACAGCAGCTGTCAGGTTTGCTATGTCCATTTATAAATACAGTCCATGGTGAAGACAGACTGAGTTATCTGTTTGCTTTTGCAGCTTCAGACTTCCATTGAATTTCAGTGTTTTCTTCTCATTTTTTTTTTCTTAAAACAACTCTCTGTTAAGGATGCGTGTGCTAACCTATCTCCCTAACCCAAAACTAACCCTAACCTTTAGCCCCACACTCTTTTACTGCTCGCACTCCCTTGATTTGTAGGTTGCAGGGAGCAGAGACCCATATGTGAATAGGAGGAGGGGGATCCTGCCGTAAATCCGAATTCTCTGGAGTCTGGAAGCTTCTCTGCATCCAAACATTCCCGCTACGGACATTTTAATCAGGTTAACTTCTGTAAAATAGTCGGAACATATGTGTATTCCAACTAAAAAGAAGTAAACACACGATGAGTCACACAGATCTAGTGGTTTTGAAAATTAGGTCAGCTCAAAACCAACCCATAAATTTGCAACGGCAGACTCTAAAATTCTACTTTTATCATTTTATTCACGCCGTTGCTACCAAACGTCACTACTCCACACACACGCACACACACACACACACTCCCAGATGGACACAAAAGCTCTTAAACGCTCCTGGTCTCGTCTGCAGCTGGAAACTGTGTCACTGTGTCATATGTAATAGCCCGTCCAATCGCAGCGCAGGTAGCTTGAGAGACACCGGGGAGCGTCACATCTGTCCAATCAGACGCGGTCACACCAGAAACGCCCGACCAATCAGAGCGCGGTACGGTGCAGCATCTGTCTGAATGCAAAACAGTCTCTTACATGTGTAGAAACGTGCAGATGGAGAGCAGGTTTGGGCTCGTGTTGTTTTTTACTTCAGTTTGGTAAATGTACAAGAAAAAGCCCGTGCCGGTTGTTTCCCTTTGTGTGAAAATGATTGACGTAGGTTGGAGATTGACTCATGGTGTTTACAGGTTATAAAAACTGTCTTTGGCATTTCACTTCTTTAAATCCTTTATGCATTCCATAACTTCCTTCAGGGTAGAGTTCCTCTGCATCAAATTATACAATGCATCATGGGCTATTCTGGTTTAAACTAGTGGGATGCGTTACAGTTACACAACACGAGGCAAGTGAGGAGAGCCATTCCTTGCGTGTGGTGCTAATGCAACTTTAAGTCCAGCGTTTTGGGACATCCATGATTCACATTCAGTATTTCACCATTTATAATTATCAATCAACATTCTCTGGTTGGTTTAATCCCACGTCGCATTGTTATTTCTGCACCGATCCCGTGCTTTGATCAAAACTCGCACGCCATTTGATCCTTTTCTTGTTTGCTGATAAAAAAATACTCATTTGCAAACGTACTAACACTTGTCTGTACTGCGTTTAACCGGGGCATCTATTGTACGGCTGCAATAAGGCGTGAGACCTTGTTTTATGTTTTTTTTTCTCTCGTTCTCTCTCTCTCTCTGTCTCTGTTCCTTACATAACATGGATGTGTGGCAAACCCCCCTTCGCAGGAACCAGCCTGTGCATTCCGGTGGTCGTCATGGCAACAGGGCCAGCATCCCTTTGTCCGGTCTCTCCCCGTTTCTCTCTCTCTGTATGTGTGTGTGTCTGCGCTTCCCAGGCAGAGGAAGGTATCCGAGATTCTGCATGTAAATGAAAGAGGCGTTAATTGGGCTTTCCATCAAGTCGCGTTGTGGCTGAATGCATCATTAGGATGTTTTTTTTTTGTTTTTTTTAATCAACACATCCTGCAGAGACTGATGGGAGCAAAAACAAGCTTGTCAAAAAAGGCTGGAACACGTCACTGCAGAGATAGGTTCGAAATAAGGCCAGCTAGGACGTCTAATCGTGTTTGACTTGTGATATTATTGTGGTATTGTATGAGATTTCAAACTAGGAAACAGCCTTGTATATATATGACTATGGGAGGAATTCATGTTGCTGTGTACTTGTTCTATCTACTGTGGAGATCGCAATCTTTCCTGCTTAGACTGTGTGCGATGACCATTCTGTTCCTGGTAAACATTAGCGGTTGTGGTAATGTTTGGAAGTGGGTTGCTGCAACACAAACGCACACAAGCTATTCACTTTAGGAACTTTGGTGAAGTTTAAAGTTGCAAATACACCTCTGCAGCTCTGTTAGGGTTGTGTGCACGGATATAACTGACCCGCCTGACCCGTTGTTAAAACTTTTTCCATGTCAGGAACTTTCAAAACAAGTCTATAATGAGTCAGCCTAGTTAAATTGTGTGGGAGGGGGGGAAATCTGCAAAAACAAACTCATGTGTCTGGCTCAGGCCCAATCAACATCGTCTGAAACAAGACTAAACCTGCCCTTTCGCCGTTTGATTGGCCACACTGAAGAAAAGTTATCCAATCAGGAAGTCCAGCTCTCTGTTGTGAAGCTAGTTAGAAAGTAGGCGAAAGGTCCCAATGCAAACTCAGTGCCCTTCCCCCGGCCAGGGAGAGCACAAATGCAGTTTTTCTGATATGAAAGTGAGAACATTAGCTAATCTTTCTCTGTAAAATTACTACAAAAACAACTCAGCAAAAAGTTTAACTGGAAATGTAATTGACACACCTTAATTTCTAGGTTAGTCATGGCGCGGTACATTTGCCTGCGGCCTTCTCTAGACTCACGAAACCACCCTGGCACAAATAAATAGACAACTTTCCAGGAAAAGAGCAGCTATAGCTATAGGGTCTAGTAACAAGGCAGCGCTCTATATTCCAAAACTGTTCCGTATGAGAAGGTTTCATTAGAAGTATAATTGAGTTTGATAGTTCCAAGGAAAAACCTCTTATGGGCGACGCTTGTAAACTTTATAAGGTGTCAGCTGGAACCGATTCAGCCTGTTGGATTCATGCACATCTGAACGCAAGTCAAGACGCAAACGCAGGAGTTTGTGATAAAATAAAAGTTTTAAATGTCATAGAAAACACCATTCAGTAAAATTAAGTCTTTTACCAAACTGGGTGCATTACAATATCAGTTAACAAAAGGATAAAACTCCTTGAGGAACTCTACAAATGGCATTATGGACAGATTTAACACATTTGGAACGACATCGGGTACGGACATCTACCATACAGTTTGACCCAGTGCCAAAATCTGAAGACAAACACCATTTAAAAATAGACACTTCATAAAAATCAATTAGTAACATTGAAGACTGGATCATTCCAAAAGGCAGGTCAACATACAGTTAAACAGTACATGAAATAGAATCATTTATTGTGTTACACATGCTGTCCGGCCATAGCAGCTCTACTTCAGTGTCCATGTGCTTTTTTTTAGTTCATTTTAGTCAAAAGGAAAAGAACACAGGCTAAAAACTGTTACAAAGGTCCATCCCATCAAAAGATGAAGGGAAAGACATACCCTGCTATTACCAGCTCACAGCTAACAAGGATGCGGATACCTTGACACGTTTCAAGTTGACCAGCCAACTTTAGCCATTAAAATGCAGGTTAAGAGAATCTCAGTGGGAGACATACAGTACTATTTTTTTTTTAGAGGGCAGTACGGGTCAGTCTTTTAGTTTAGTAATCCGTCGGCTCGTCCCCCTCCTCGGCCAGCAAACACGTGCGGATCAGGGCCTCCGTCACTCCGTACGGGTCGCAGTTGGCGGAGGGACGGCGGTCTTCGAAGTAGCCCTTCTTCTCCTGACCTACGCTGCGGGGGATGCGGATGCTAGCACCACGGTTGGCGACCCCGGCGGAGAATTCGTGGATGTTGGAGGTTTCGTGGTGGCCCGTGAGACGGCGAGCGTTGTCGAGCCCGCCTTTAGGGTCGTAGGCACGGATGTGGTAGCTGTGCCGCTTGCCCAGTCGCTCGATAGACTCCTCGATGGCTCTGCAAAGGGGAGACTTGTTAGAAATCAGAATGTGAAAAGAGATTGTCGAGCAAAGGGTGAGAACTTACTTGAGTCCACCTTCGTCCCTCATCTCCTTTGTGCTGAAGTTGGTATGGCAGCCAGCACCGTTCCAGTTTCCAGGGATGGGTTTGGGGTCAAATGAGGCGATGACCCCAAAGTCCTCACATACGCGGTGCAGAATGAATCGGGCGGCCCAGAGATGATCGCCCATGTTAATACCCTCACAAGGCCCCACCTGGAACTCCCACTGCAAAGAGAAAAACACCGTCAGACTCCTTGAACACACCTCTTTTACAATCAACTCTAAATTTAAAGCTTAACGTACCTGAGCAGGCATCACTTCTGCGTTAGTGCCACAGATCTGCACTCCTGCGTAGAGGCATGCCTTGTAGTGAGCTTCCACAATGTCACGCCCATAAGCCTTGTCTGCGCCCACACCACAGTAGTATGGGCCTATGAAAAAACAAAAACCACCAGTTATTCAACCATGACCACAAGTTATGTAATGATTATAGCAGTGACGGTACAACTGCTCACCTTGTGGTCCGGGAAATCCATTAGATGGCCATCCAAACGGGTGTCCGTCAGTCCCCAAAATGGTGTACTCCTGCTCCATGCCAAACCAAGGGTGCTGGTCAGACACCATATCCATGATCTTTTTACACGTAATCCTCAGGTTGGTTTCTAGAGGGAAAACGGGTAGATCACATTTAGAGTTTCGGCTATTAGAACGTCAGTCAACCACACCTAGAGGAACGCGGAAAAATTAAAACTTTGACGTTGCACAACCCAAATTAGAATTATTCCGCACATGGCCTACTTTTTCCATCTGATTAGGTCTAGGGAGGGAGCAGGAGGAGGAGGATGTTACCTGCGGGTTTACGGTTGTACTTGAGCACTTCACACAGGACCAGTTTGTTGGGGTCTTTGCGGAAAGGGTCACGGAACATGGCGGCGGGGATCAGATACATGTCGCTGTTGGAGCCTTCTGCTTGATACGTGCTGGAGCCATCAAAGTTCCACTCAGGCAGATCTAAAAAACAAAACATGCAGAGTGATTACATGTTGCTACTGAATGAGATCGATGTTCTTGCTCATGAATCGTCCACGTACCTTCAATGCTTTTGGGCTCAGAGTCTAGTGTCCTGGTCTTGCAGCGCAGCCCCTCTCCTGTGCCGTCTATCCAGATGTACATCGCCTGCACCTTGTCTCCCTGTGGCAGCTCCATGTACTGCGCCTTCACAGCTTTGCTCAAATGGGAACTGGAGGACGTGGCCATCTTCACCGCTACTATAACACACCTGGGGAGAGGAGACATGACATGCTTCAGGTGAGGCTGAGGGGCCACGTTACGCACTGAACTCATGTTGTGTAACCAGAGTTTGGGGGGGGGGGGCTGGGCTCAACATCCCCCATTGTTTGTTTTCTAGAAGGTAAAAATGGTCGAAAAACGCGCAGAGAGTGCACAGAACGGACCATAATTAGCCATTCATAACCTTAAAAACACACTGACTTCTCTTTGCGCATGTGCAGGTTATGTGTGTTTACTAAAAATCATAAAACCCAAGTCAATGGAGAAAACATGTACAGCTGATGAACTTGGGAACACGCTGTACATCCAGTTTCTAACGCGACTGTAGCCATGGAGACTGTAGTGTGAGTGTGGAGAAACATTACATCATGTTTCCTCATCGCAAAGCACAATGAGCTTTAATCAAACATGACCCAGGGACGCACAGGGAAAGCAAAAAAATACTGAGATATGAGACAAAACCACAGAGACATGTGTCCATCCACAGGCTACAGTCACAATATAAAGTAAAAGACTAATAGAAAAGTAGACAACCACAAACAATACATGACATAAGAAAAAAAGAGAGAATTAATTATTACCTGGATGGACGAGAAAATGGAAATAAAAACTAGAGGACTGTCCGGTCCAATGTCTTGTGTTGTGATGTCTCACTAGTGCCTCTACCATTCTCCAGTGAGACGCTGGACAAACTGCCACATTTATAAGACAAGGACCTGGCTCTGGGGCTGTGATTGGTGCGATACAAAGCAAAAAGAGCCCGTTCATTGGACAATCTGCCCAAACCCCGCCCCCTCAGAGGGACATGTGCGTGTGCGTGTGCGTGACCCTGTTGTTCACATGAACCGAGGCTCCACAGCCACAAGAGCGAGACACAGGCACCAGAGGGTTTGTGCTGAAGAGGTTTAGTTTTGGAGAAGCAGCGTGAGACAAAATGTCCCAGAATATCATTAGAAACAATGTGAGGTGTTCAGAGCCGCAGCGCCACCGTGTGGTGCGTTTAACACCCACAGTGCACTGGTTATAGTGGGAACCATTATGTAATTCACCAAGAAAAGTTGGTACAATCCGGTTTTCCACTGGTTACGCACGTGCACGTGACCAGCGCGCTCGTGCTCGGACAATTATGAAAAATCATTAAATAAGAGGAACATTATTTTTATCATTCTATCAAAATGTAAAGATGCTGTTACATTAGAGTCTATTTTTTGTTTATTTTTTCAGTCTATTTTTTTAATTATTTTAAGCTGTTTATCTATGATCTTGTTTTATTGCATGTACCATGTTCCTTCTGTTCTTTAACTGTGTGGTGCAATACTGGAATTTCCCCACTGTGGCACTGAGGCAGATCTTATTCATTCATGGGTTTTTTTCCACTTTGTCTTGAGTTTGTTTCACTGAGGTCTGACACTGAGCTCTTCTTCATGTGGATCCTCTCACTGCAGACACATCACTGTATTTAGTCCAAACAAATCTCTCCTTTTATGGGACATTTCAAAGAAATCACTTCCTTCAAGACTTTCAAGAAATGATTGAATCAGCTTCTTTTGTAATCAAGGAAACGAAAACACCCATGTGACCAGGGAGATCCTGCAGAGTTTGTGTGAGGAGCAGACTGACCTGTGATAAAACAGACATCACATATTAATATTTGATCATGACAAATTAAACATTGACTAAAGTTTCTCCAGTGATGAGGCAGAGTACACGACTGACCCACATTCTAACTAAAGATTACACATGTTTATATTAGGCGAGGTTGTACATTTGCAGATGCAGATCTTCTTGAATTCACCGTAAAAGTTTTTATGTATTTGACAGGGACAGAGTGCATTAATCACCTTTACTGTAAATGCACCAGAATTAGCTGAAACTCTATTTTTTCATCTGTTGTCTCTGGACGGATGTTAAAATCGTCTACATAAAACATCATAGTGCAGTGAGAGCAGGACAGTACATTCAAGTCTGGAGTTAGATAACAGAGAACAGCAGCAGTGCCAAATTTACATAAAAGGTCAAATTGTGCAACTATTAAAAGAACGACATTAAAAACATCCAGACAAACACTGACAACACACAGAGCAGCAGTGAGGTGAACGTGGAGACAAGGCAGATTCAGTGGGCTCATGTTGACAGCTCTGATTTGCTCTGAACCATATTTTAAGATGTTTTTTGAAGCTGTCAGAGGTCAGTTCTGATGTTTCTGGGGACTGTTTTCTTCTCCTGGGACCAAAAAAAGCCACTTTTCCGGCGTGGAACTGCACAGTCTCCACCAGCTGCAGCTCCAGTTCCCTGATGTGTGGGACTTTTTACAGATACAAAGCCACAGAACCTGCATTATAAACTCCACCACACTCATGACTGATTTGAGAGAATGTGATGTCGTTTGTATTGTTCTCCCCTGACTATTGTTTCTATTGTCCCAGCTCCAGATCACTGTAAAGTGTAAAGTGTCCTGAGCAGAGACACATCTGCTCTGTACCTCAGCTGGGGGTCCACTTACAAGCTCCAGGACAAATACCAGCTCCTCCATCTGGGACAGGACAACGACCGGACTTAACTTTGATATGAAGAAATAATGCAGGAATGTTCTTTCAGTGTGTACCATTTGTGGAGGAAAGAGTCTGAAACAGTACAGAAAACCACAAATGTGCAACATATGAGCGTGCAGCCCTAAAAAGACATGACCTAAATACAAACAGCTGAGGTCCACACTATATCCACACTAAATCCACACTGTATTTCACTAAACAGAGCCGCGAAACATCTCTCAAATGCACCGTCGAGCTTGAATGTGTTTATATATTTAGCCTGATTGACTTGTAGCCCACTCCACAATTATCCAGGATGGTGTGATTCATCTTAAATTGTTTTTCACAGATGTGTGGTACAACGGCGCCACCTCATGGAAAGGTCAAACTGTGAGTACGAAACATGCACAAGACATTTCTATATTCTTCTTTTCAAAATCATCTCCTAGATTCTTAACTTCAGGGTCATTTAATGCATAAATGTGGTTCCAGTCTGGGTTAAATCTGTTTAAATAATCACATAATTCAACATATAACACACAAGCTGTATTTCTTTATAAAAACTGTAGATATTATTCCACCATAAAACATGCATACTTTGTAGTTTTGAAGTTTTTTTTGTTTTTTTTCATTAAATTACTGCCTTTTCTCTGCATATTTCAAAATTTCCAGATAAGTAAGTATAAATATCTCGATGTTTTAATGTATTTTTATTGGAAAAAAAGTACCCGTACCCTGATTATAATCCTCTCCACCCCTTTATTTAATTTAGTTTTGCTCTTTTCATATTTTTCTGTATCAAAACGATGTTATTTTTGCCCCAATAAACCAAAGAAATTCACGATTGTACCAGGGCTGTTTTACACCTATAGAATATTTGGGACTTTCTTTTTTTTCCCTCAAGATTTTACTAAACAATTTGCACGTTTATCTTGATTTTTATTGATTTTATTGACAACATCTCGCCCCTTTTTCCGCCATGTTTGATTTAAACTTGCAGATTTAGTTCCTTTCTGAAGTAGTTATTGTACAACAAAACAAACATGGTGCTCATTCATAAAAACAGTTCCTGACCTAATATTGTTTCTTACACTAAATCTACTTTTCTCCTTGTAGTTTCAATATCCAGTTTATTCCAGAAGTTGCAGAAGACGCCGCCATTTTCTTCCAGGTTCTATTATTTTGCGTGAAGCTGCTGAAATTGACAGAAAATAAGTTCTTTAGCAACTACACAGAGCTGTTTTAAAGCCTTGTTTGCCACATGAACATAGAACTTTTTATACAAATCAACACTACTTTATATCAGATTTTAGCGGCAAAACTTTTCTCAAATCCTCCATTGAAAAGCACTTGATTCCAGCTTAAAAAAAGTGCATTTTAGTCGCATTTAGAGGCAAAAGTGTCAACCACATTGTCAGTAAAATCAACAAAAATCAAGACAAATATGTTAAGAATTTAGTTAATGTGTCTAGTCAAATTTTGAGGGGAAAAAAGACGTCCAGATCTTTCCCCTGGATTTAAAAACTGAGGATTTCTCAAGCTCCCGAAGAAGAAAGACTTTGTGGTTTATGTGAGTTGGAGAAGTGGAAAGAAGTGAAGCTCATTTTTTATTGTTTCGTCCATTTTATGATGAATTTATAACTCGTTTGCTTGATGAAATGTTCCCCCAGTGCTCTGATATGTTCTGGTGTAATGATAATAACAAGATGAAATAGCTGTTTAAATCTAATGTTTATAATTTGGCATCACGTCTGCGTAAAAACTGGAAGAAGCAGCAGATGAGTTTGTTTAAATGAGTCTGTTGGCACCTGGTCTATTGTGTTTTATTGTATTTTGTTATTGTGTCTTATAAGCGCATTAAAGGGCTCGGCATTTTTTGTACGGAACACACAAAAATAAAATAGAATCAAATCAAAATTTTAAAAAATGTATTGATGTAAAAGGCCATGGTGCAGTCGTGAATTTCTCTGGTTTATTGGTGTAAAAAAAATAAATAAATAACCTTGTTTTGGTACAGGAAATAATTTAACAAAGTAAATAAATTTTTAAAAAGGTGTAGCTAGCATAACAAGGTACTTTTTCCAATAAAAATGCACTGAAACATCAAGAGAAATGTGCAGAGAAAAGACGATAATCTAAAGAGAAAACAATAATATTTCAAAACTGCAAAGTATACTGTGTACGTTGTATGTCGTGGTGGAAGAATATCTACACCAGGGGGTCTCTAACCTCTTACCGGGGCTCACGAACAGATTTCTGAATTATACGTGTTGTGCTGAATAACTAAAATAACTCAAATCTGAAGAAAGATCGTTGTAAATGTATGATCTTGATGCCAGATTTTCTGCACTAATAAATAGATAATGGTTCATTTTTTACTTTGTACCTCCAATCTAAGGTTTTCCGTGGCTCTTATATATCATCAGTGTCATGCGAACTTTAAAATAATCAGCTTTCTGACAATTCTGTTTTGTAAAATGTAGCTCACGGGAGGAAAAAGTTTGAAGATCTACACCAAACACATAAACTGCCATGAGGTCAAACTCCCAGACGCTCGGTACCAAACGCTTTTCCCTTTTGATTACACTGAATTTTGCCATGAAATATCCAAGGAAAAGGTAAATTTACACATGTTTAAGTTTTTTTTTTTAAATTACTGACTCCTAGACCCATTAACTTGCAGTATTAAAGCAACAAAGCAGTGTTTTGTTTTTTTTTTACCTGTATTCATTACACCTGCCTCCTCATCTGTATTAAACATCACTGAACGCTGTGATGTGACCTGAAACCTAACAAGAAGTTCAAAAAAAACATGTGGCTCTTGTTGCATTTCACAGCATTATATCAGCCTTATTTTATCCTTATCTCCGGTCGATACAGAGTTGTCTGTTTACACCCCTCTGTCGCTGATTATGTGTTAATTAGACACTCATATCACTTTATGTTTAGACTAGAATCGCTCTTTAGGTTATCTAGAACAGGGGCATTGAATTCTGCATGATTTAAGTTTAGAGAACAGCCAATCAATCCTACAGACTGATAAAGTGTAACATTTTAAACAGGCCAATCAAATCTCCCAAGTGCATGTGATTGTAGTTTCACTTAATGTCCAGCAGAGGGCAGTATAGACTCTCTGTCAAATGAAGAAAGTCAGAAGCAGCAAGAGCTTTATGTCATTTTTAGATTTTTCATCACACCAGATTTTAGCATTTATGAAATATGAAAAAAAACCATTTAGGATTATTATGATTCTTGACCCACTGTTTGAGAAGAAGAGAAATAATAATCAAGACAAGGCAAGTTTATCTGTGATCATCATAAATTTAACATTAAAGGAGAAAAGTGCAGAATAAAACCCGTTCAGTCACACGCACAGATAAATACAACTGTTTTGAGCCTGGATTTAAACATTGGCAAAGTCGAGGCCTGAGTCACATCTTCAGGAAGAATGTTCCAGGTTTTAGCTGCACAAAACTGAAATGCTGATTCCTCATGTTTAGTCCTGGTTTAGTCCTGGTTTAGTACCAGTTTACTCCCGGTTCAGTCCCGGTTTAGTCCCGGTTTAGTCCCGGTTTAGTCCCGGTTCAGTCCCGGTTCAGTCCCGGTTTAGTCCTGGTTTAGCCCCGGTTTAGCCCTGGTTTAGTCCTGGTTTAGTCCTGGTTTAGTCCTGGTTTAGTCCAGTTTCAGTCCTGGTTTAGTCCTGGTTTAGTCCTGGTTCAGTCCTGGTTTAGTCCTGGTTTAGTCCTGGTTTAGTCCTGGTTTAGTCCAGTTTCAGTCCTGGTTTAGACATGCTTTAGTCCTGGTTTAGTCCTGGTTTAGTCCTGGTTTAGTCCTGGTTTAGTCCTGGTTTAGTCCAGTTTCAGTCCTGGTTTAGACATGCTTTAGTCCTGGTTTAGTCCTGGTTTAGTCCTGGTTTAGTCCTGGTTTAGTCCAGTTTCAGTCCTGGTTTAGTCCTGGTTTAGTCCTGGTTCAGTCCTGGTTTAGTCCTGGTTTAGTCCTGGTTCAGTCCTGGTTTAGTCCTGGTTCAGTCCTGGTCTAGTCCTCCTCATGTGAGATGGTTCTTGTGGCTCATGTGGGAGATGTTCTTTGGTGCTGGTCCATGGAGAGACTTGTTCACACTGAGCTGCTTTAAAGTCTCTGAGCCACAGGAGCCACAGACCTGAGCCACAGGACACATGTGTGAAGTACTTCCTGGTTCTATTCCTGACCCGAGCAGCAGTGTTCTGGATGTTCTGTTCTGTCTTAAGGCTCGTTTGGAGAGTCCAGTGATCAGGTCGTCTAATCTACTGGAGACAAATGCAGGATAAGTCTCTCTAAGTCTAGTTTTGACAGTTTGCCTTTGATTTTTGACATGTTTTCAGTTTGTAAAAAGCTGCAGACGTCTTTGATTTGACGTAGCTATTAAAGTTCACATCTGAGTCCATTATTACCTCTAGATTTCTCGCCTGATTTGAAGGTTTTAGAGAGAGACTGGAGGTGACTGCTGACACTTTCTCCATGTTTCTTGTCTGAGTTTATCTGGAGAAAGTCGTTTTTCCTCCACACACTGATCTGTTGATGCAGTGAGTGAATCCACTGGTCCAGATTCACCTGCTGCAGTGAGACATAGATCTGAGTGTTGAAACGTTTTTAGATCAATAATAACACTTTAAAACATCACGCTCGGTGATTCCTGTGCGGCCAAAGGTTGTTCTCGAGCTCCTAGAGTTTAAACTTGAGCTGGACGACAGGTCAGATTTCTGTTTAAGAAAAAGCTGACGTAAAGTTCAACATGTTCCCTATCAGCGTATAAGAACAAAGGTTAAATACAAAGGTTTTTCCCTCCCAAAGCTTCAGAAACGATCCCATTTTTCAGCCCCAAAGACGTGATTGTTGTCAGCTGAAAGGACTTAAAGACGTTATATTAAAGTGGCGTGTTTGTGGAGCCAGCCCAGGTTCAACATTTGTGCATCGTATGTTTCAATATTTCTTTCAAAAACGGTAAAACTTTCCATCTAAACTCATGACGTGACCAAATTATTAGCAGCTTATTAGAAAACGTTTAGGTCCCACAGTGAGACCAGCTGCAAAACACTGATCTGCACAAGATACAGCGCTGGAAGAAGTACTCAGTGTGGTTACTTAAGTAAAAGTACACACGCCGGAGCGAAGAAATACTCAACTAAAAGTAAAATTATCACATGAGAAAAATAAACTTCAGTAAAAATGTCAAAGTACCTGTTTAAAAATGTACTTAAAGAGTAAAAAGTACAAGTATTTTGCGCAAATTTTGAGGTTTTATTATACTTTTGAGTGAATTTTTTTCAACAGAAACAACTGAAATCATTTAGTTTTTGTCTTGCCTGTTTTTATTTGTGTGTTTTTATTTGCGCAATCTACAAATTTGTTAAAAATAAACCTCTCGGCCTTTTTAACACGTCGCAAACTATAAAAATGTTAAATGTAGCGATGATTAAAAATGATCTGTTCAGTTTGGTCAATAGTAACAATACGAATCGAAGTCTTAATTTTCTTTTGAATTTTGTGTGTTTGTTTTTTTTTACTCAAATCCGAGGCTTGAACTCGAAAACTTTACTCAGGATGGTAAAAATAACCCCTCAAATCATACGAAAAGTACTTTTTACTTTTCAGTCCTGTTCAAAAATGTAGTGGAGTAGAAAGTACAGACACTGCTCACAGATACAGTGAAGTAAAAGTAAAAAGTATTCTCTTTAAACTCTACATAAGTAAAGTACAAATATCTATAATGTATGCTTAGGTACAGTACTTTACTACTTTTACTTCCTTACGTTCCATCACTGAAAACAGCCAACACTAAACCCATCGAATTATTTAGATTATTTTTGTAGGTCACTGTATTTTAAACATGTTCCATTTAGTTCAAATCAAATAATTCCAAACACATTTTTTAACTTTTTAATTAACTGTTTCTGTATTTATTACTTATCCAAGTCACAAATATTACATATGCGTTTGCCTGGATGTAAAAACATGTCTGTGTAACTGTGTAATCTGATAAACTGAGATTTTAAAACCATCACACCTTTTAATTTACCCTGTCGAGGGCCGCATAAAACGACGCGGAGTGCCACGTTTCGCCCGCGGGCCTTGAGTTTGACACGTCCTCTAAACCGCCGTAAATACAACACAACTCCTCTTTTTCTCTTTTGCATCATTTCAAAAGCAAATCTCCCACGTTTTTACTCGTTCACCCTGTCAACCTTTGAACGCCGAGGCCCTAACCCCGCCCCCTCGCTGCTGTATATCACTCGAACCGGCGCGTAAACCACACAACCGCACTCGCCCTTAAAAATTAACAAGGCACTCAACATACTTGTGGCTATTTGAATGACCAGCGTGGCCTGTGCGAGCCGTAAATCAGGCTCGGAGCAGGCCTGTGGGACTCGGACCCTTTAAAAGACCCTAACGCAAAACATCAATAACCAAAACACTCGCCGTAACAATTATTGGCACCACAGCGAGAACATTATTGACTGGGTAATATCAGCTGAACTGTAAGTACATAAATGCAGTTTGTAAAAATGAACTCACTGAAATAGATTTTGCTGAACTGCAGAAAAAAATAAAATGTGAACAGGACTTTTAAGTACCGGTCGTCGTTTTGTTTTAGCATTTTTATGGTTCGTAGCGGCTGGATCTGTCACGAAAACACATTTTAAAGTACGATATGTTTCCGCAGAAAAACATCCCGATAATAAACGATAATATTGCGACTACTTTCTATCCACGACACAATAATCAGAGTCAGAATCAAAACGCTTTTATTGCCGTTGTCAGTGAACGCGACTCACAAACTAGCAACTTTTTTCGGCGATAAAGTGCAACATAAAAACACTGAATAATAATAATACAAAAATATAAACTCACAACGCTCGTGTAAACCTTTTTCGAAGTGAAATCATTTGTAAAAAACATAACTAGTAGCACGATTAATCACTTTTGTAAGCAGTTTTGGTATTTATAAAGTATCATAGATGTTAATTACCTCATGAACTACAGCTCAAATATGATCAAACAGGTTTAACGCTAACAAAAAATAAGAAAAACTCTCTGCCAGTGCAAAAAAAGGTTCATGTGGTGTTTATTTAAGCCTGAAAAAGGACTGTTCTTTCCATCATATGTGGAACAATAAGTGGATATAGTGATCCTCATGACAGGCGTGATTTTATTTAATTGATTTGATAGAGACCGATAGTACTGTCTGTACTTCAAACATGCAGCGTTTTACTTGGTTACACTAAAGCCTAATGTATCTGTCCATCCCTAGAAAAGATTTTACAGAACAAACTTCACACAACGATTGACCTTATTCTGCCCTGCCCACTTTTTTTTTTTTTTTTTGCTCTTCTTTTTCTGCCCCCACCCAATTTTTCGCTTTTTTGTTTTTTGTTTTTTGCTTTTACCCTGCTCACTTTTGCCTCTAAATGCTCCTAAACCATTCCTAAACTTCCTTTATGTTTGCACTTCAGGTTTATCAGGAATCCCGTTAACTTCAATGGAGAATTTGCGGAAGGTTTTAGAGCTAAAATCTAATATAAAGTCGTCTGATTCGTGTAAAATGTTCAGTTTTCATGTGACCGACACGTCAACACTGCAGCGAGTCTCTGGAGGTTTTAAAACGACGCAGTGAGGTTCATCTGATCTGTTCATTTATTTTAATAGACTCTTTTTTTCCAGACAAAAGTTTAGTTTGTTTTCATACAGTTTGGACCGCTCACTAGCGCCTCATAGTGGTCACGTGATGCTGCTGTGACGTGTCTGGTCCACTGATTTTGCACTGTCTTCCTACCGTTGGAAGGAAAAACGATAGCGCCATCTGCAGTTTAACCTCTTCAGAACAGTATCCCAGGACTTTAACCCTCTGGTGCACAGCGGTCACTGCAGTGGACGATACTAAAACAGAACTTTCTCTTTAATGCATTGGTTTATGTGGAGTGCTCTCTGCTGCCACTCTCCATTGAGGTCAATTCAGTGGTCAGTCCGTGTAACTGCAAGTAAATTTCCTTGGTTTTTTTATTGGTTTTCTTATTCAAGCCTAAACATTGCTCCTGTATAGTGTTGAAATTTCCCAAAAATTGCTGAAATGTTTTTCAAAGCATAAAAAGAAACATGTGTTCGTATATTTACAATAGAACACAAGTTAATTCATTTTTACAGGCAGTTCACAAAAATAAAAACACTTCAGTCAAAAATCTTGACCAAGGCTTTCATAATTCATGCATCAGAGGGTTAAAACAAGACGAGGGGGCGTTTTTACTCTCACACACCTGGGATACTGTCCTGAAGAAGTCGCACTGCAGATAGATGGCGCTGTCGTCCTGCCCCCGCCTGTAGGAAAACAGTGTCAAAACCTGTTTAAATCAGCTGAACGACACGTCACAGCAACATCACATGACCACTCTGAGGAAGAGCGAGAGTGAGGAGTCCAAACTGTCAGGGATGAAAACAAACTAAACCTTGATCTGGGAAAAGAATCAACTGAAACAGGCTTTGAAACGGCTCTGTGGTCCGTATAGAACTTATTTACCGTCGTGATCTGCACCTCCATAGTTAAAGCCAAATGAGATTATAACATGCACAAGTTTTCAAAAGTTTGCACATGTGACAAAGAAATGGCTGATATCAAAGCGTGTGTGTGTGTGTGTGTGTTGTATTCGATGTATATATCATATTTTTACAGATCTTTCATCCACCTACACCAAACTGTTACTCTGACTTAACACCAGTCTGTCCAGGGATGACAGATAGAAACTAGTATTTTTGTTATAACTTGACACCAAACATACATCTTTCCTGTTTTTTTAAGGTTAGCGTGTTGTTGTGCGCTGTCCCTGTCAAAATAAAAGCCTACCATACCGTACCATACCCATGCAAAATAATACAACCCCAATAACAATGACATCGCCCACGGCAACTTCCAGAATAAGTTGAATACAAAGGCAAAACATTTGTATTTATCCTCCAAAAAAGATGATATTTTTGCTCAATAAGCTGTAGTTTTTTGTATGTAAATGACGAAAATGACCTTTGAACCTTTGTTTGTTGCACTTTACATCAAAACGAGATTGTTATTGTAGATTTATTCGGTCATTACATTCAAAATCAAACATTATTCAACTTGTATAAGGTTGTACATAACATCTCTATCATGACCGAAAGGGTTTAGGCTGAAGTAAAGAAAAAAAATACTTATAACGCCTCACCCATTTTAATAATAACGCACAAGAATTCAAAGAAAAGCAGCGTCAGTTCCACAACGTAAGACTAAATATGTAACAAAAGGAAAACTACAAACCACAGCAGTTCACGTGAATCATTCCTGAGTCCTGTCGTTTTCAGAAAGTCATGTTTTATACCTGTTTTTAAATGCTTTTATTGTGTAGGAGCTCAAACAGAAATACAATGATGTTTTTTATTGGTTCTAGTCTTTTTTTTAATATACCTGTTTGTCTGAGATGATATTGACTCTCTCTCTGTTTGAATAACATCTGTAAACAAGGGGGGAGCTTAAAAAACGATGCTGTAAACGGAATTCTGCAGTTTTCTATGAGGAGAACATTTTTGAATCTTAAATTTTAATTCCCGAATCTTCAGAAGAATCGAAGTCTCAAGCCCAGTTCACACCTGGACACGCCGAATTGGGACTAAACAACTAAACGAAGCCTAGAAAAGGAACAAAAAACCAAGTCCAGCACTAAATCAGGACCAAGTGCAACACCAAACATGAGTCTAGGTCTGGAGTTTGGTGTTTTTTTTCTTCTGTTCCTTCGTAGAATCACACTGACTTGTTACGCGAGGACAGACAAATCCAAAAATGAGTCAGTATTCCTCAGTCTGAGTGGAGTCGTCTTTGGGCCGCTGAAACCTAAGCCCATGACTTAAGCATGAGTCCTGGGAGCGGGGAGTCCCTGTGCACGCTCGGGCTGCTGGGGGAGTGGAGAGGATGAGGAGGGAGAGGATGAAGGCAGAGCAGCGTGAGCCATCGCCGGGTTATATTTAATCCAGCCGCGCTCCTCTTTGGGATAATAACTTTTTTGCTCCATTCCAGGACTTGTCTGTCATCTTGACACGGCAATATCTCCCAACTCCACTGTTTCATAGTCAGTTTCATTTATTTCCAAATACCATTTCACACCCTGCTGGCTTTAACTAGGTATTATACAGCGAGAGGGGAGCGCGCGGGAGATTGAATCGTGACAGAGACAACAGCGGTTCTGCCTGAAAAATAAGTGAATATTGTAAGTGGCAGACTATATGAAATGATTTTTTGGCTCCATTTTCTTGGCATGAATTTGTGTGTTTGTCACTGCGCCGTGCTCAAACTCATGCGGGATGTCTGCACGGGATCAAATTTGCCACGTTGATTTTGTTTTCTGCCTTTTAAATTCACTTGTGAGTAAAGAACCGGAAATGGCACACGCGCTGGAAGCAACGAGGGATGTGTATCTGCTGTAGAATATATCATTTGAATCTACGTTATAAAAAAAACAACACAATACCTTATATAAAATACTTTAATTTAACGTGCATGATGTGCATACTTTAGGCAGAGCTAGAAGTGTGTGAGGTGTGTGTTTTTTCTGTATAGCATGTTTAGTCGTGGTTTAGTCCATGTTTAGTCCTGGTTTAGTCCTGGTTTAGACCTGGTTTGGTCCTGGTTTAGTCCTAGTTTAGTCCATGTTTAGTCCTGGTTTAGTCCATGTTTAGTCTATGTTTAGTCCTGGTTTAGTCCTGGTTTAGTCCTGGTTTAGACCTGGTTTGGTCCTGGTTTAGTCCTAGTTTAGTCCATGTTTAGTCCTGGTTTAGTCCTGGTTTAGCCCTGGTTTAGTCCTGGTTTAGTCCTGGTTTAGTCCTGGTTTAGTCCATGTTTAGTCCTGGTTTAGTCCTGGTTTAGTCCTGGTTTAGTCCTGGTTTAGTCCTGGTTTAGCCCTGGTTTAGTCCTGGTTTAGTCCATGTTTAGTCCATGTTTAGTCCTGGTTTAGTCCTGGTTTAGTCCATGTTTAGTCCTGGTTTAGTCCTAGTTTAGTCCATGTTTAGTCCTGGTTTAGTCCATGTTTAGTCCTGGTTTAGTCCTGGTTTAGCCCTGGTTTAGTCCTGGTTTAGTCCTGGTTTAGTCCTGGTTTAGTCCATGTTTAGTCCATGTTTAGTCCTGGTTTAGTCCTGGTTTAGTCCTGGTTTAGTCCTGGTTTAGTCCATGTTTAGTGCTGGTTTAGTCCTGGTTTAGTCCTGGTTTAGTCCATGTTTAGTCCTGGTTTAGTCCTGGTTTAGCCCTGGTTTAGTCCATGTTTAGTCCATGTTTAGTCCATGTTTAGTCCTGGTTTAGTCCTGGTTTAGTCCTGGTTTAGTCCATGTTTAGTCCATGTTTAGACCTGGATTAGTCCTGGTCTAGTCCATGTTTAGTCCTGGTTTATTCCTGGTTTAGTCCTGGTTTAGTCCATGTTTAGTCCATGTTTAGTCCTGGTTTAGTCCTGGTTTAGTCCTGGTTTAGTCCTGGTTTAGTCCTGGTTTAGTCCTGGTTTAGTCCTGGTTCTAGACCTGAGCACAGGACACATGTGCTCGTACTTCCTGGTTCTTGTCAGGACCTGAGCAGCATTAAGACAAGGCAAGTTTATTTGTACAGCACAATTCGTACACAAGGTAATTCAAAGTGCTTTACAGAATAAGAAAGACATTAAAATCACACAAATCAAAACATAAATAATCACAAACAATCATCATAAATTTACCATTTAAAGAGAAGAGTGCGGAATAAAAACCTTTCAGTCGTATGCACAGATAAACAGAACCGTTTGAGTCTGGATTTAAACATTGTCAAAGTAGAGGCCTGTCTCACATCTTCAGGAAGATTGTTCCAGGTTTTAGCTGCATAAAACTTAAATGCTGATTCCTCATGTTTAGTCCTGACTCTGGGCACCAGCAGGAGGCCGGTCCCTGAAGTCCTCAGAGTGTGAGATGGTTCATATGGCACTAACATGTCGGAGATATACTTTGGACCTAGGCCATGGAGAGACTTATACACGAGCAGAGCTGCTTTAAAGTCTATTCTTTGAGCTACAGGACACATGTGTGAAGTACTTCCTGGTTCTAGTCCTGACCTGAGCAGCAGTGTTCTGGATGTTCTGTTCTGTCTTAAGGCTCGTTTGGAGAGGCCAGTGAGCAGGACGTTACAGTCATCTAATCTACTGGAAACAAACACATTATAAGTCTCTATAAGTCTGGTTTTGACAGTATAACTTTGATTTTTGACATATTTTTAGGTGGTAAAAATCTGCAAATGTTATTGATTTGATGTGGTTGTTAAAGTTCAAGTCTGAGTCCATTGTTACCCCTATTACCCCTATTAAAGCCATTTCTGATGTTCATTAGTAACACACTTGATAAATACGATCTATCCAGAAGCTTTTTTTTTTTTATAGAAATAATCTTTTGACGGGTCCACACTAAAATCCCTGTTGTAGAACATATTCATGTAGTGATTTCTAAACTGTCTCCTCACTCCTCCTTGAATCTGAGTCAACACTGCGCCGCAACAACACACATCCATTGTTCTCTTTGTAGTTTGTCATTGGACGTGTGGCTCATGAAGCCTGTGACTAAGTGCAAAAATGTAAGTAAAAACATCACACATACTCTTAGTAATGTGGCTTAGAGCGTGAAATTGTGACGTGAGTTTGAGACAGGAGCTGCTGTGGTTGGACTGGAGACTGGACTTAGTGTGGAGCAGCCTGTCCAGAAAAATAAAACAGATTTTCATCTTCTCTGTATCTGTGTGCAGTAAGTTGCTTTTAAAATAAAGACAGTTGCTGAAAAAAACATACTATATACACCTGTATTTGGTTGGCTAGAGTTGCTTTTCTCCATTGATCACATTGTATTTCACCATAAAATATCCAAAAAGTAAATTCACAAATGAGCATGATCATTTCTTTTAGTGATTAGACCCAAGAATTCACCATATTCCAACAGAAATCGACATGTGTATTAAATATTATTGCTCCATATAATATTGTGATGTCGTCTAAAACCCGACAATACAACACAAAATATCTCCTTCATGTTTTAAGTCCCAAAAACTGTTCTAGTTTCAAATAGAACAAAAGGTTTCTGTATTCTTGTGGAGGCCTGAAGTGTGAAGTAAGTCAGATTTGACTAATGCCCCTTTAAATAGTCTGCAGCACTTGTTTTGTTGTGAAAAAACCCAAAGAGCAGTGTTTTTGCTCTTCCTCCTTGTGCCGTTGTAATTGCAGAGCTCACGCCCACAGCGGGCCTCCTGCAGAGTGAGCCGGTGCCGGTGGGTGGTCCCGGCCGCTGACATATCAGAGCTGTTTATTAAGAGGATGACAACTCTATCAAGCCCCATAAGCGGGCCCTCGTGCACAGGACTTCTTTTGTTACTTTCAGGGAGGGTGTCATCAATCTTGCTGCCATGCTACTCTCTTGAGCTGTTGATGGCAAACACGATTCTTCCCCTGTTTTTTTCTGCCTGGCCTCTCCCGCATCGACGCCCAAGAAGAGGGGAGATACGAGGACTCCTCCGCCCCCAAGAGTGCCTTCTGTCTGACAGGCGACGGAGTGGGCCGTCGGACACCAGCGCGGGATATATGGGAGCATGAAATGAAAAGACGCTGACAGGACCTGCTCGCTCTGTAATGAAGGTCCTCTGGAGCTGTGAATGGACACACAGCGCACGGGCCTTTGTCTCCACTGAATCCATCTACATCCATCGGAGAGAAGAGACAACTAGACATCCATATTCTGACACGTGGACAGAAGTGAATTCATCCAGGCTCGAGTCCGGCACATAAAACGGAGATTAGTATCATTCACATTCACGTATTTTACATTACACATTAAATCATTCAAAATACTGCCTTTGTGTCACTGGGCAGGACACTTGACTCGCCTTGCTTGTGAGAATGGTTCATTAATGTTACGTAAAAATGTTTCTTATTTAATTAAAAATATGTCAAATAGTTGTGAATTAAATCTTGAAGAGGTCAGAGTGGAACAGAGCAGAGGAAACAGAGGAGGGAGAATGTACTTTAACCCTGCAGAACCTTTATTGTGTTTTAATCAGAAATAACCTCTTTCCTTTCCAATAGAATTTCCTTCAATTGTCAATGAAATGGTGACAAATCACATAAACTTAACTCAAGAAGGTTTCCAGTTTAAACGGACACATTAACAGTAATCCACATGTCCGTGAGCTGGTCGTGTTGTTTGTCGTCTGGTACAGGCTCAGGATATGTTCTTGACAAACTCTTATTGAATTTATTATACTTAAATAATTGTTTAGTTCCAGCTGTTCTTTACACACATTATATCGTTGAGTTTGGACACACAGTGCAGAGCGTCCTGTCAGAGGAGCACCTGACCACAGGAGAACCTGCCGTGGTCTCCCGTCAGCGGCAGGTGTAGAC